>NW_023503769.1:0-17492 GCF_014529535.1 Bradysia coprophila | reverse complement strand
CGTCTTCCCTGTGAGACATCCCAATCGACCCTACTAATTAATTTATCCTACTGTCTCACGAAAAATGGCAGAAGATTCCTCGAATGATATAACTCATTTCGCGGGAAACTGCTGCCGTCTTCCCCAGTGAGACATCCCAATCGACCCTACTAATTAATTTATCCCTACTGTCTCACGAAAATGGCAGAAGATTCCCTCGAGATGATATAACTCATTTCGCGGAAACTGCTGCCGTCTTCCCAGTGAGACATCCCTACGACCTACTATAATTTTATCCCTACTTTCTCACGAAAATGGCAGAAGATTCCCTCGAGATGATATAACTCATTTCGCGGAAACTGCTGCGTCTTCCCCAGTGAGACATCCCTATCGACCCTACTAATTAATTTATCCCTACTTTCTCACGAAATGGCAGAAGATTCCCTCGAGATGATATAACTCATTTCGCGGGAAACTGCTGCCGTTCCCCAGTGAGACATCCCTACCGACCCTACTAATTAATTTATCCTACTGTGTCACGAAAATCGGCAGAAAGATTCCCTCGATGATGATATAACTCATTTCGCGGGAAACTGCCTGCCGTCTTCCCCAGTGAGACATCCCAATCGACCCTACTAATTAATTTATCCTACTGTCTCACGAAAATGGCAGAAAGATTCCCTCGAGATGATATAACTCATTTCGCGGGAAACTGCTGCCGTCTTCCCCAGTGAGACATCCCTAACCGACCCTACTAATAATTTATCCCTACTTTCTCACGAAAATGGCAGAAGATTCCCTCGAGATGATATAACTCATTTCGCGGGAAACTGCTGCCGTCTTCCCCAGTGAGACATCCCTATCGACCCTACTAATTAATTTATCCCTACTTTCTCACGAAAATGGCAGAAGATTCCCTCGAGATGATATAACTCATTTCGCGGGAAACTGCTGCCGTCTTCCCCAGTGAGACATCCCTACCGACCCTACTAATTAATTTATCCCTACTGTGTCACGAAAATGGCAGAAGATTCCCTCGAGATGATATAACTCATTTCGCGGGAAACTGCTGCCGTCTTCCCCTGTGACACATCCCAATCGACCCTACTAATTAATTTATCCCTACTTTCTCACGAAAATGGCAGAAGATTCCCTCGAGATGATATAATCATTTCGCGGGAAACTGCTGCCGTCTTCCCCAGTGAGACATCCAATACCAAGCTGGTTCTTATGTCACACCTTGGTTCCCTACTAAGTCCCATAATATAAAGAGCCATCACAGGGTGCCAATCTCCCTCAAGCTTCTCCCCCAAGAGCCATTACTGGCTTCTCCATCTGAAAAAAAGTGCCACGCTCCCCCGTGGCGCCCTTTAAGGAAGACCATCCGAAGAAGGCGCGCAGTCAAGCTGCATTGGTGATGCTATGGCATTTCCTCCGTATAGACATCATACTTTCCTATCATTGGGAGCTCATCCCCTCAAGGTACGAAAAGTTACTTAACCGGCGCTTTTCACTCGCCGTCCTCCAATGAGGGAAATCCTACTTGCACCGAAGCCACAAATAGTATGATGGTGTCTACGGAATTTCCTCCGTGTAGACACCGGTTCTACTCATCATTAGGAGCCCATCCCTTCAGAGTAGAGGGGTTATTCGGCGCCCCAAACTCGCCGCTACTTTCTCTAAATGTTTTTTTAAAGCAACACAAACCAAATAGTATGTTGCAGGAGCCTTAACACCTCCACGAGAGAAAGTAGACAAGGATACACTTTTTACAATTTTTCTTCATTTGTTTCAACCATTTCCACAATTTACACTCCTTACTCACCAACACCCAAAACGCAACTGAACTTTTTTTGGTCATTTTCCTTTGTTTGTCCTTTCCACACAAAATACTTCCGAACTGCACCACCGTAAACCACCGACTGAATATATTTACAATTTTTTCCTTCTTTTTATCCTTTACACGAAAAATACATCCGAACTGCACCACCGTAAACAACCGACTGAATATATTTACAATTTTTCCTTCTTTTTATCCTTTCCACACAAAATACTTCCGAACTGCACCACCGTAAACCACCGACTGAATATATTTACAATTTTTCCTTCTTTTTATCCTTTACACGAAAAATACATCCGAACTGCACCACCGTAAACAACCGACTGAATATATTTACAATTTTTTCCTTCTTTTTATCCTTTCCACATAAAATACATCCGAACTGCACCACCGTAAACAACCGACTGAATATATTTACAATTTTTTCCTTCTTTTTATCCTTTCCACATAAAATACATCCGAACCGCACCACCGCACCGTAAACCACTGACTGAATATATTTACAATTTTTTCCTTCTTTTTATCCTTTACACGAAAAATACATCCGAACTGCACCACCGTAAACAACCGACTGAATATATTTACAATTTTTTCCTTCTTTTTATCCTTTCCACATAAAATACATCCGAACCGCACCACCGTAAACCACCGACTGAATATATTTACAATTTTTTTCCTTTCATTTTATCCTTTCCACCCGAACTGTACCACCGTAAACCACCGACTGAATATATTTAATAGAAAATCTCAATTACACATTGAACGGAAAGAAAATTTGAATATTACCATTGTCTTCAGTACATGCGATAGGTGTTGATAAATTGTCTCGCATGTCACTGATGACGTTGGTAAAAATCACATTTTCATATGTAACAATGTGTAATTCAGATTTCTAAATTGCACATTGTTTGCGGGTGAAAATGTGAATATTACCAACGTCATCAGTACATGCGAGACATTTTATCAAAACGTATCGCATGTACTGAAGACAATGGTAATATTCACATGCTCTTGTACTTCAATGTGTAATTGAGAAAATCTTTATTATGATTATAAACGGTAAAACGTTTCGTCACGAATCATAAACGGTAACACGTTTCGTTCACATTTGGTTGAATAAAATAAATTTTTTCAACAGTTTGGTCAAGTCAAAGCAATACAAAAGAGTTATTTTTTATTTTTAAAAGCGAAAAAAAGGCTGCAATGCGCAACCAGTAAAAAACGATCTTTTCGAAAAAAATTGGAAAAATACACCATGAACAGAAACACCATATTAGGGACAAAGGCTGACATATCTTCTTGCAAATGTCCGTGAATCTGACATATGTAGATTGGCTTTTTAACGTTACAATTTGGCAACGGACTAAATGCAACAGTAGAACTACCCACAGCACAAGGCTATTACAAGGCTATATTACACTAATTCAGCTGAAAATAAACATTAAAAGACGACAATAAGGGCCAATTCTTTGTCACAGTCAAATACGCGATAAAACGATGACGAAAATAAGTCTTTCCACGTAACGTTATCCCTAGAGTACCTAAAGACACCGTTTCGTTCCGCAATACAACATTTTGGTAATGTTACCACGCATTCCACGAACACTCCGTTCCCACGCGCGGAATTCTCAGCTATTAGAAAAGAAATAATTGTGCAATAAAATGAATCGGAAAGCTTAGACCTTAACCTTTCCAATTCATTTCTTCACGTGACTATTCATTTTGTAGCAGCTGAGAATTTCGCGGAAGGGTAAGGGATTGTTCAAAAAATTGCCCTAGCAAATTTTTTTGAGAGCATTTAGCGTTACCTTTATGCGTTATGGGAAATAATTTCTGTTTCTCATACAATACAAATAGTAGAAGGTATCAACAACAGAAATGGTTAATAACTTCATAATAAACCATTTCTGATGTTGATACCTTCTACTATATGTATTGTATGAGAAAAAGAAATTATTTTTTATACGATATATGAAAGAGCGTCCATAAAGCAATACTTCGCGTGGGAAATAATTTCTGTTTCTCATACAATACAAATAGTTGAAGGTATCATAAATGATTATTTTCTTAATAATAAACACAGTTGAGCGCACTGTGGAACTGCCCCACAGGCCCTGCCTGTGCCCTCTTTTTCTCCCGTAGGAGCCGGCGAGGAGTTAGTTCCGGTTTATATCCCTACTGTCTCACGAAAATGGCAGAAGATTCCCTCGAGATGCTATAACTCATTTCGCGGGAAACTGCTGCCGTCTTCCCCTGTGAGACATCCCAATCGACCCTACTAATTAATTTATCCTACTGTCTCACGAAAATGGCAGAAGATTCCCTCGATATGATATAACTCATTTCGCGGGAAACTGCTGCCGTCTTCCCCAGTGAGACATCCCAATCGACCCTACTAATTAATTTATCCTACTGTCTCACGAAAATGGCAGAAGATTCCCTCGAGATGATATAACTCATTTCGCGGGAAACTGCTGCCGTCTTCCCCAGTGAGACATCCCTACCGACCCTACTATAATTTATCCCTACTTTCTCACGAAAATGGCAGAAGATTCCCTCGAGATGATATAACTCATTTCGCGGGAAACTGCTGCCGTCTTCCCCAGTGAGACATCCCTATCGACCCTACTAATTAATTTATCCCTACTTTCTCACGAAAATGGCAGAAGATTCCCTCGAGATGATATAACTCATTTCGCGGGAAACTGCTGCCGTCTTCCCCAGTGAGACATCCCTACCGACCCTACTAATTAATTTATCCCTACTGTGTCACGAAAATGGCAGAAGATTCCCTCGAGATGATATAACTCATTTCGCGGGAAACTGCTGCCGTCTTCCCCTGTGACACATCCCAATCGACCCTACTAATTAATTTATCCTACTGTCTCACGAAAATGGCAGAAGATTCCCTCGAGATGATATAACTCATTTCGCGGGAAACTGCTGCCGTCTTCCCCAGTGAGACATCCCTACCGACCCTACTATAATTTATCCCTACTTTCTCACGAAAATGGCAGAAGATTCCCTCGAGATGATATAACTCATTTCGCGGGAAACTGCTGCCGTCTTCCCCAGTGAGACATCCCTATCGACCCTACTAATTAATTTATCCCTACTTTCTCACGAAAATGGCAGAAGATTCCCTCGAGATGATATAACTCATTTCGCGGGAAACTGCTGCCGTCTTCCCCAGTGAGACATCCCTACCGACCCTACTAATTAATTTATCCCTACTGTGTCACGAAAATGGCAGAAGATTCCCTCGAGATGATATAACTCATTTCGCGGGAAACTGCTGCCGTCTTCCCCTGTGACACATCCCAATCGACCCTACTAATTAATTTATCCCTACTTTCTCACGAAAATGGCAGAAGATTCCCTCGAGATGATATAACTCATTTCGCGGGAAACTGCTGCCGTCTTCCCCAGTGAGACATCCAATACCAAGCTGGTTCTTATGTCACACCTTGGTTCCCTACTAAGTCCCATAATATAAAGAGCCATCACAGGGTGCCAATCTCCCTCAAGCTTCTCCCCCAAGAGCCATTACTGGCTTCTCCATCTGAAAAAAAGTGCCACGCTCCCCCGTGGCGCCCTTTAAGGAAGACCATCCGAAGAAGGCGCGCAGTCAAGCTGCATTGGTGATGCTATGGCATTTCCTCCGTATAGACATCATACTTTCCTATCATTGGGAGCTCATCCCCTCAAGGTACGAAAAGTTACTTAACCGGCGCTTTTCACTCGCCGTCCTCCAATGAGGGAAATCCTACTTGCACCGAAGCCACAAATAGTATGATGGTGTCTACGGAATTTCCTCCGTGTAGACACCGGTTCTACTCATCATTAGGAGCCCATCCCTTCAGAGTAGAGGGGTTATTCGGCGCCCCAAACTCGCCGCTACTTTCTCTAAATGTTTTTTTAAAGCAACACAAACCAAATAGTATGTTGCAGGAGCCTTAACACCTCCACGAGAGAAAGTAGACAAGGATACACTTTTTACAATTTTTCTTATTTGTTTCAACCATTTCCACAATTTACACTCCTTACTCACCAACACCCAAAACGCAACTGAACTTTTTTTGGTCATTTTCCTTTGTTTGTCCTTTCCACACAAAATACTTTCGAACTGCACCACCGTAAACCACCGGCTGAATATATTTACAATTTTTTCCTTCTTTTTATCCTTTACACGAAAAATACATCCGAACTGCACCACCGTAAACAACCGACTGAATATATTTACAATTTTTTCCTTCTTTTTATCCTTTCCACACAAAATACTTCCGAACTGCACCACCGTAAACCACCGACTGAATATATTTACAATTTTTTCCTTCTTTTTATCCTTTACACGAAAAATACATCCGAACTGCACCACCGTAAACAACCGACTGAATATATTTACAATTTTTTCCTTCTTTTTATCCTTTCCACATAAAATACATCCGAACTGCACCACCGTAAACAACCGACTGAATATATTTACAATTTTTTCCTTCTTTTTATCCTTTCCACATAAAATACATCCGAACCGCACCACCGCACCGTAAACCACTGACTGAATATATTTACAATTTTTTCCTTCTTTTTATCCTTTACACGAAAAATACATCCGAACTGCACCACCGTAAACAACCGACTGAATATATTTACAATTTTTTCCTTCTTTTTATCCTTTCCACATAAAATACATCCGAACCGCACCACCGTAAACCACCGACTGAATATATTTACAATTTTTTTCCTTTCATTTTATCCTTTCCACCCGAACTGTACCACCGTAAACCACCGACTGAATATATTTAATAGAAAATCTCAATTACACATTGAACGGAAAGAAAATTTGAATATTACCATTGTCTTCAGTACATGCGATAGGTGTTGATAAATTGTCTCGCATGTCACTGATGACGTTGGTAAAAATCACATTTTCATATGTAACAATGTGTAATTCAGATTTCTAAATTGCACATTGTTTGCGGGTGAAAATGTGAATATTACCAACGTCATCAGTACATGCGAGACATTTTATCAAAACGTATCGCATGTACTGAAGACAATGGTAATATTCACATGCTCTTGTACTTCAATGTGTAATTGAGAAAATCTTTATTATGATTATAAACGGTAAAACGTTTCGTCACGAATCATAAACGGTAACACGTTTCGTTCACATTTGGTTGAATAAAATAAATTTTTTCAACAGTTTGGTCAAGTCAAAGCAATACAAAAGAGTTATTTTTTATTTTTAAAAGCGAAAAAAAGGCTGCAATGCGCAACCAGTAAAAAACGATCTTTTCGAAAAAAATTGGAAAAATACACCATGAACAGAAACACCATATTAGGGACAAAGGCTGACATATCTTCTTGCAAATGTCCGTGAATCTGACATATGTAGATTGGCTTTTTAACGTTACAATTTGGCAACGGACTAAATGCAACAGTAGAACTACCCACAGCACAAGGCTATTACAAGGCTATATTACACTAATTCAGCTGAAAATAAACATTAAAAGACGACAATAAGGGCCAATTCTTTGTCACAGTCAAATACGCGATAAAACGATGACGAAAATAAGTCTTTCCACGTAACGTTATCCCTAGAGTACCTAAAGACACCGTTTCGTTCCGCAATACAACATTTTGGTAATGTTACCACGCATTCCACGAACACTCCGTTCCCACGCGCGGAATTCTCAGCTATTAGAAAAGAAATAATTGTGCAATAAAATGAATCGGAAAGCTTAGACCTTAACCTTTCCAATTCATTTCTTCACGTGACTATTCATTTTGTAGCAGCTGAGAATTTCGCGGAAGGGTAAGGGATTGTTCAAAAAATTGCCCTAGCAAATTTTTTTGAGAGCATTTAGCGTTACCTTTATGCGTTATGGGAAATAATTTCTGTTTCTCATACAATACAAATAGTAGAAGGTATCAACAACAGAAATGGTTAATAACTTCATAATAAACCATTTCTGATGTTGATACCTTCTACTATATGTATTGTATGAGAAAAAGAAATTATTTTTTATACGATATATGAAAGAGCGTCCATAAAGCAATACTTCGCGTGGGAAATAATTTCTGTTTCTCATACAATACAAATAGTTGAAGGTATCATAAATGATTATTTTCTTAATAATAAACACAGTTGAGCGCACTGTGGAACTGCCCCACAGGCCCTGCCTGTGCCCTCTTTTTCTCCCGTAGGAGCCGGCGAGGAGTTAGTTCCGGTTTATATCCCTACTGTCTCACGAAAATGGCAGAAGATTCCCTCGAGATGCTATAACTCATTTCGCGGGAAACTGCTGCCGTCTTCCCCTGTGAGACATCCCAATCGACCCTACTAATTAATTTATCCTACTGTCTCACGAAAATGGCAGAAGATTCCCTCGATATGATATAACTCATTTCGCGGGAAACTGCTGCCGTCTTCCCCAGTGAGACATCCCAATCGACCCTACTAATTAATTTATCCTACTGTCTCACGAAAATGGCAGAAGATTCCCTCGAGATGATATAACTCATTTCGCGGGAAACTGCTGCCGTCTTCCCCAGTGAGACATCCCTACCGACCCTACTATAATTTATCCCTACTTTCTCACGAAAATGGCAGAAGATTCCCTCGAGATGATATAACTCATTTCGCGGGAAACTGCTGCCGTCTTCCCCAGTGAGACATCCCTATCGACCCTACTAATTAATTTATCCCTACTTTCTCACGAAAATGGCAGAAGATTCCCTCGAGATGATATAACTCATTTCGCGGGAAACTGCTGCCGTCTTCCCCAGTGAGACATCCCTACCGACCCTACTAATTAATTTATCCCTACTGTGTCACGAAAATGGCAGAAGATTCCCTCGAGATGATATAACTCATTTCGCGGGAAACTGCTGCCGTCTTCCCCTGTGACACATCCCAATCGACCCTACTAATTAATTTATCCTACTGTCTCACGAAAATGGCAGAAGATTCCCTCGAGATGATATAACTCATTTCGCGGGAAACTGCTGCCGTCTTCCCCAGTGAGACATCCCTACCGACCCTACTATAATTTATCCCTACTTTCTCACGAAAATGGCAGAAGATTCCCTCGAGATGATATAACTCATTTCGCGGGAAACTGCTGCCGTCTTCCCCAGTGAGACATCCCTATCGACCCTACTAATTAATTTATCCCTACTTTCTCACGAAAATGGCAGAAGATTCCCTCGAGATGATATAACTCATTTCGCGGGAAACTGCTGCCGTCTTCCCCAGTGAGACATCCCTACCGACCCTACTAATTAATTTATCCCTACTGTGTCACGAAAATGGCAGAAGATTCCCTCGAGATGATATAACTCATTTCGCGGGAAACTGCTGCCGTCTTCCCCTGTGACACATCCCAATCGACCCTACTAATTAATTTATCCCTACTTTCTCACGAAAATGGCAGAAGATTCCCTCGAGATGATATAACTCATTTCGCGGGAAACTGCTGCCGTCTTCCCCAGTGAGACATCCAATACCAAGCTGGTTCTTATGTCACACCTTGGTTCCCTACTAAGTCCCATAATATAAAGAGCCATCACAGGGTGCCAATCTCCCTCAAGCTTCTCCCCCAAGAGCCATTACTGGCTTCTCCATCTGAAAAAAAGTGCCACGCTCCCCCGTGGCGCCCTTTAAGGAAGACCATCCGAAGAAGGCGCGCAGTCAAGCTGCATTGGTGATGCTATGGCATTTCCTCCGTATAGACATCATACTTTCCTATCATTGGGAGCTCATCCCCTCAAGGTACGAAAAGTTACTTAACCGGCGCTTTTCACTCGCCGTCCTCCAATGAGGGAAATCCTACTTGCACCGAAGCCACAAATAGTATGATGGTGTCTACGGAATTTCCTCCGTGTAGACACCGGTTCTACTCATCATTAGGAGCCCATCCCTTCAGAGTAGAGGGGTTATTCGGCGCCCCAAACTCGCCGCTACTTTCTCTAAATGTTTTTTTAAAGCAACACAAACCAAATAGTATGTTGCAGGAGCCTTAACACCTCCACGAGAGAAAGTAGACAAGGATACACTTTTTACAATTTTTCTTATTTGTTTCAACCATTTCCACAATTTACACTCCTTACTCACCAACACCCAAAACGCAACTGAACTTTTTTTGGTCATTTTCCTTTGTTTGTCCTTTCCACACAAAATACTTCCGAACTGCACCACCGTAAACCACCGACTGAATATATTTACAATTTTTTCCTTCTTTTTATCCTTTACACGAAAAATACATCCGAACTGCACCACCGTAAACAACCGACTGAATATATTTACAATTTTTTCCTTCTTTTTATCCTTTCCACACAAAATACTTCCGAACTGCACCACCGTAAACCACCGACTGAATATATTTACAATTTTTTCCTTCTTTTTATCCTTTACACGAAAAATACATCCGAACTGCACCACCGTAAACAACCGACTGAATATATTTACAATTTTTTCCTTCTTTTTATCCTTTCCACATAAAATACATCCGAACTGCACCACCGTAAACAACCGACTGAATATATTTACAATTTTTTCCTTCTTTTTATCCTTTCCACATAAAATACATCCGAACCGCACCACCGCACCGTAAACCACTGACTGAATATATTTACAATTTTTTCCTTCTTTTTATCCTTTACACGAAAAATACATCCGAACTGCACCACCGTAAACAACCGACTGAATATATTTACAATTTTTTCCTTCTTTTTATCCTTTCCACATAAAATACATCCGAACCGCACCACCGTAAACCACCGACTGAATATATTTACAATTTTTTTCCTTTCATTTTATCCTTTCCACCCGAACTGTACCACCGTAAACCACCGACTGAATATATTTAATAGAAAATCTCAATTACACATTGAACGGAAAGAAAATTTGAATATTACCATTGTCTTCAGTACATGCGATAGGTGTTGATAAATTGTCTCGCATGTCACTGATGACGTTGGTAAAAATCACATTTTCATATGTAACAATGTGTAATTCAGATTTCTAAATTGCACATTGTTTGCGGGTGAAAATGTGAATATTACCAACGTCATCAGTACATGCGAGACATTTTATCAAAACGTATCGCATGTACTGAAGACAATGGTAATATTCACATGCTCTTGTACTTCAATGTGTAATTGAGAAAATCTTTATTATGATTATAAACGGTAAAACGTTTCGTCACGAATCATAAACGGTAACACGTTTCGTTCACATTTGGTTGAATAAAATAAATTTTTTCAACAGTTTGGTCAAGTCAAAGCAATACAAAAGAGTTATTTTTTATTTTTAAAAGCGAAAAAAAGGCTGCAATGCGCAACCAGTAAAAAACGATCTTTTCGAAAAAAATTGGAAAAATACACCATGAACAGAAACACCATATTAGGGACAAAGGCTGACATATCTTCTTGCAAATGTCCGTGAATCTGACATATGTAGATTGGCTTTTTAACGTTACAATTTGGCAACGGACTAAATGCAACAGTAGAACTACCCACAGCACAAGGCTATTACAAGGCTATATTACACTAATTCAGCTGAAAATAAACATTAAAAGACGACAATAAGGGCCAATTCTTTGTCACAGTCAAATACGCGATAAAACGATGACGAAAATAAGTCTTTCCACGTAACGTTATCCCTAGAGTACCTAAAGACACCGTTTCGTTCCGCAATACAACATTTTGGTAATGTTACCACGCATTCCACGAACACTCCGTTCCCACGCGCGGAATTCTCAGCTATTAGAAAAGAAATAATTGTGCAATAAAATGAATCGGAAAGCTTAGACCTTAACCTTTCCAATTCATTTCTTCACGTGACTATTCATTTTGTAGCAGCTGAGAATTTCGCGGAAGGGTAAGGGATTGTTCAAAAAATTGCCCTAGCAAATTTTTTTGAGAGCATTTAGCGTTACCTTTATGCGTTATGGGAAATAATTTCTGTTTCTCATACAATACAAATAGTAGAAGGTATCAACAACAGAAATGGTTAATAACTTCATAATAAACCATTTCTGATGTTGATACCTTCTACTATATGTATTGTATGAGAAAAAGAAATTATTTTTTATACGATATATGAAAGAGCGTCCATAAAGCAATACTTCGCGTGGGAAATAATTTCTGTTTCTCATACAATACAAATAGTTGAAGGTATCATAAATGATTATTTTCTTAATAATAAACACAGTTGAGCGCACTGTGGAACTGCCCCACAGGCCCTGCCTGTGCCCTCTTTTTCTCCCGTAGGAGCCGGCGAGGAGTTAGTTCCGGTTTATATCCCTACTGTCTCACGAAAATGGCAGAAGATTCCCTCGAGATGCTATAACTCATTTCGCGGGAAACTGCTGCCGTCTTCCCCTGTGAGACATCCCAATCGACCCTACTAATTAATTTATCCTACTGTCTCACGAAAATGGCAGAAGATTCCCTCGATATGATATAACTCATTTCGCGGGAAACTGCTGCCGTCTTCCCCAGTGAGACATCCCAATCGACCCTACTAATTAATTTATCCTACTGTCTCACGAAAATGGCAGAAGATTCCCTCGAGATGATATAACTCATTTCGCGGGAAACTGCTGCCGTCTTCCCCAGTGAGACATCCCTACCGACCCTACTATAATTTATCCCTACTTTCTCACGAAAATGGCAGAAGATTCCCTCGAGATGATATAACTCATTTCGCGGGAAACTGCTGCCGTCTTCCCCAGTGAGACATCCCTATCGACCCTACTAATTAATTTATCCCTACTTTCTCACGAAAATGGCAGAAGATTCCCTCGAGATGATATAACTCATTTCGCGGGAAACTGCTGCCGTCTTCCCCAGTGAGACATCCCTACCGACCCTACTAATTAATTTATCCCTACTGTCTCACGAAAATGGCAGAAGATTCCCTCGAGATGATATAACTCATTTCGCGGGAAACTGCTGCCGTCTTCCCCAGTGAGACATCCCTATCGACCCTACTAATTAATTTATCCCTACTTTCTCACGAAAATGGCAGAAGATTCCCTCGAGATGATATAACTCATTTCGCGGGAAACTGCTGCCGTCTTCCCCAGTGAGACATCCCTACCGACCCTACTAATTAATTTATCCCTACTGTGTCACGAAAATGGCAGAAGATTCCCTCGAGATGATATAACTCATTTCGCGGGAAACTGCTGCCGTCTTCCCCTGTGACACATCCCAATCGACCCTACTAATTAATTTATCCCTACTTTCTCACGAAAATGGCAGAAGATTCCCTCGAGATGATATAACTCATTTCGCGGGAAACTGCTGCCGTCTTCCCCAGTGAGACATCCAATACCAAGCTGGTTCTTATGTCACACCTTGGTTCCCTACTAAGTCCCATAATATAAAGAGCCATCACAGGGTGCCAATCTCCCTCAAGCTTCTCCCCCAAGAGCCATTACTGGCTTCTCCATCTGAAAAAAAGTGCCACGCTCCCCCGTGGCGCCCTTTAAGGAAGACCATCCGAAGAAGGCGCGCAGTCAAGCTGCATTGGTGATGCTATGGCATTTCCTCCGTATAGACATCATACTTTCCTATCATTGGGAGCTCATCCCCTCAAGGTACGAAAAGTTACTTAACCGGCGCTTTTCACTCGCCGTCCTCCAATGAGGGAAATCCTACTTGCACCGAAGCCACAAATAGTATGATGGTGTCTACGGAATTTCCTCCGTGTAGACACCGGTTCTACTCATCATTAGGAGCCCATCCCTTCAGAGTAGAGGGGTTATTCGGCGCCCCAAACTCGCCGCTACTTTCTCTAAATGTTTTTTTAAAGCAACACAAACCAAATAGTATGTTGCAGGAGCCTTAACACCTCCACGAGAGAAAGTAGACAAGGATACACTTTTTACAATTTTTCTTATTTGTTTCAACCATTTCCACAATTTACACTCCTTACTCACCAACACCCAAAACGCAACTGAACTTTTTTTGGTCATTTTCCTTTGTTTGTCCTTTCCACACAAAATACTTCCGAACTGCACCACCGTAAACCACCGACTGAATATATTTACAATTTTTTCCTTCTTTTTATCCTTTACACGAAAAATACATCCGAACTGCACCACCGTAAACAACCGACTGAATATATTTACAATTTTTTCCTTCTTTTTATTCTTTCCACATAAAATACATCCGAACCGCACCACCGTAAACCACCGACTGAATATATCTACAATTTTTTCCTTCTTTTTATCCTTTACACGAAAAATACATCCGAACTGCACCACCGTAAACAACCGACTGAATATATTTACAATTTTTTCCTTCTTTTTATCCTTTCCACATAAAATACATCCGAACTGCACCACCGTAAACAACCGACTGAATATATTTACAATTTTTTCCTTCTTTTTATCCTTTCCACATAAAATACATCCGAACCGCACCACCGCACCGTAAACCACTGACTGAATATATTTACAATTTTTTCCTTCTTTTTATCCTTTACACGAAAAATACATCCGAACTGCACCACCGTAAACAACCGACTGAATATATTTACAATTTTTTCCTTCTTTTTATCCTTTCCACATAAAATACATCCGAACCGCACCACCGTAAACCACCGACTGAATATATTTACAATTTTTTTCCTTTCATTTTATCCTTTCCACCCGAACTGTACCACCATAAACCACCGACTGAATATATTTAATAGAAAATCTCAATTACACATTGAACGGAAAGAAAATTTGAATATTACCATTGTCTTCAGTACATGCGATAGGTGTTGATAAATTGTCTCGCATGTCACTGATGGCGTTGGTAAAAATCACATTTTCATATGTAACAATGTGTAATTCAGATTTCTTAATTGCACATTGTTTGCGGGTGAAAATGTGAATATTACCAACGTCATCAGTACATGCGAGACATTTTATCAAAACGTATCGCATGTACTGAAGACAATGGTAATATTCACATGCTCTTGTACTTCAATGTGTAATTGAGAAAATCTTTATTATGATTATAAACGGTAAAACGTTTCGTCACGAATCATAAACGGTAACACGTTTCGTTCACATTTGGTTGAATAAAATAAATTTTTTCAACAGTTTGGTCAAGTCAAAGCAATACAAAAGAGTTATTTTTTATTTTTAAAAGCGAAAAAAAGGCTGCAATGCGCAACCAGTAAAAAACGATCTTTTCGAAAAAAATTGGAAAAATACACCATGAACAGAAACACCATATTAGGGACAAAGGCTGACATATCTTCTTGCAAATGTCCGTGAATCTGACATATGTAGATTGGCTTTTTAACGTTACAATTTGGCAACGGACTAAATGCAACAGTAGAACTACCCACAGCACAAGGCTATTACAAGGCTATATTACACTAATTCAGCTGAAAATAAACATTAAAAGACGACAATAAGGGCCAATTCTTTGTCACAGTCAAATACGCGATAAAACGATGACGAAAATAAGTCTTTCCACGTAACGTTATCCCTAGAGTACCTAAAGACACCGTTTCGTTCCGCAATACAACATTTTGGTAATGTTACCACGCATTCCACGAACACTCCGTTCCCACGCGCGGAATTCTCAGCTATTAGAAAAGAAATAATTGTGCAATAAAATGAATCGGAAAGCTTAGACCTTAACCTTTCCAATTCATTTCTTCACGTGACTATTCATTTTGTAGCAGCTGAGAATTTCGCGGAAGGTAAGGGATTGTTCAAAAAATTGCCCTAGCAAATTTTTTTGAGAGCATTTAGCGTTACCTTTATGCGTTATGGGAAATAATTTCTGTTTCTCATACAATACAAATAGTAGAAGGTATCAACAACAGAAATGGTTAATAACTTCATAATAAACCATTTCTGATGTTGATACCTTCTACTATATGTATTGTATGAGAAAAAGAAATTATTTTTTATACGATATATGAAAGAGCGTCCATAAAGCAATACTTCGCGTGGGAAATAATTTCTGTTTCTCATACAATACAAATAGTTGAAGGTATCATAAATGATTATTTTCTTAATAATAAACACAGTTGAGCGCACTGTGGAACTGCCCCACAGGCCCTGCCTGTGCCCTCTTTTTCTCCCGTAGGAGCCGGCGAGAGTTAGTTCCGGTTTATATCCCTACTGTCTCACGAAAATGGCAGAAGATTCCCTCGAGATGCTATAACTCATTTCGCGGGAAACTGCTGCCGTCTTCCCCTGTGAGACATCCCAATCGACCCTACTAATTAATTTATCCTACTGTCTCACGAAAATGGCAGAAGATTCCCTCGATATGATATAACTCATTTCGCGGGAAACTGCTGCCGTCTTCCCCAGTGAGACATCCAATCGACCCTACTAATTAATTTATTCTACTTGTCTCACGAAATGGCAGAAGATTCCCTCGAGATGATATAACTCATTTCGCGGAAACTGCTGCCGTCTCCCCCAGTGAGACATCCCTACCCGACCCTACTAAATTTATCCCTACTTTCTCACGAAAATGCAGAAGATTCCCTCGAGATGATATAACTCATTTCGCGGGAAACTGCTGCCGTCTTCCCCAGTGAGACATCCCTATCGACCCCTACTAATTAATTTATCCCTACTTTCTCACGAAAAATGGCAGAAGATTCCCTCGAGATGATATAACTCATTTCGCGGGAAACTGCTGCCGTCTTCCCCAGTGAGACATCCTACCGACCCTATAATAATTTATCCCTACTTTCACGAAAATGGCAGAAATTCCCTCGAGATGATATAACTCATTTCGCGGAACTGCTGCCGTCTCCCCGTGACACATCCCAATCGACCCTACTAATTAATTTATCCTACTGTCTCACGAAAATGGCAAGAAGATTCCCTCGAGATGATATAACTCATTTCGCGGGAAACTTGCTGCCGGTCTTCCCCAGTGAGACATCCCTACCGACCCTACTTATAATTTATCCCTACTTTCTCACGAAATGGCAGAAGATTCCCTCGAGATGATATAACTCATTGCGCGGAAACTCGCCGTCTTCCCCTGTGACACATCCCAATCGACCCTACTAATTAATTTATCCCTACTTTCTCACGAAAATGGCAGAAGATTCCCTCGAGATGATATAACTCATTTCGCGGGAAACTGCTGCCGTCTTCCCCGTGAGACATCCAATACCAAGCTGGTTCTTATGTCACACCTTGTGTTCCCTACTAAGTCCCATAATATAAAGAGCCATCACAGGGTGCCAATCTCCCTCAAGCTTCTCCCCCAAGAGCCATTACTGGCTTCTCCATCTGAAAAAAAGTGCCACGCTCCCCCGTGGCGCCTTTAAGGACCATCCGAAGAAGGCGCGCAGTCAAGCTGCATTGGTGATGCTATGGCATTTCCTCCGTATAGACATCATACTTTCCTATCATTGGGAGCTCATCCCCTCAAGGTACGAAAAGTTACTTAACCGCGCTTTTCACTCGCCGTCCTCCAATGAGGGAAAGTCCTACTTGCAGCCGAAGCCACAAATAGTATGATGGTGTCTACGGAATTTCCTCCGTGTAGACACCTGTTCTACTCATCATTAGGAGCCCATCCCTTCAGAGTATAGAGGTTATTCGGCGCCCCAAACTCGCCGCTACTTTCTCTAAATGTTTTTTTAAAGCAACACAAACCAATAGTATGTTGCAGGAGC
>NW_023503768.1:0-10000 GCF_014529535.1 Bradysia coprophila | reverse complement strand
TGGTACCGATTTAACCCTCGGGTAGGGTAGGTGGTATCGAAGACCACTTCGGATGGAAGCATGAACTTCCATCTCCGATCGACTAGCTCGAATTGCGCGGAGTCGCCACTCTCCGAGAGACAGTCTGGAATTGGCCTTAGCCGTTCAACCAGCTGAACTCATCCTGCGCAGGTCATTCACCCCACAATCAACCACATTCAAGACATAACGGCGTACACATGCATCATTCACGGATCCTCGTCCCCTCTCATCAACCACGACCTCCTGCCGAATAGCGATACCGCAAACTGATTCAACTTTTCAAACGCTCCAATCTCGCTGAGTGCCCCGCTAACGTCAAGCGACCCGTTACGAATGAATAACCCACAACCATTCAGATCACGAAGATCCTCGTAGAGCGGGCACTCCCCGAGTAGGTGCTTGACGTCCTCGTTAGGTGCTCCACACATGCATACCGGCGTATACCACGTTTGTGCAGAAAACCATTCATGCTACCGTGTCCCGTTAATACATAACCAAGACACAGTCCAAAGGCCATCCACTCATTCTCACGAACAAATCGGACACTCGGAATAAACTCATGAGTGAGGCGTCCCTTTTCCGAGGCATCCCACCTGCCCTGCCACACATCCAGCAACCTCTCCGTCAACAGTTCCTTGAACTGAGAACCACTCAACCCTAGCATCTCTTCATCCGTGATCGGATCGCCGTCCACCTCTACGGAATTCGCCTCTACGGTATTCGGAGAGCAAACCTCGGGTTGCCTCCAAATCCATGGTAGTTCTCCGTGGAGAACTTGCATTGCGTCTGTGGAAACCGTCCGACACACGTTTAGAGATGCATACAGGACTAGCCTTTAACATCTATTCAGCAAGATAGACGCATACGAAAAGCGCAGAGTCCGGAACCACACGATTGCACCATACGACATACACGCCAAGAAGAGCCCCTTGTACAGAATACAAGTTGCCCTACGCCCCAGGCCCCACGACTTCCTCATCACACGACGCAAACACCCAACAAGACCAAGAATCTTACCCCGTATGCACGGTGGCCGATTGGCCGACAAGTGACCCTTCATAAGGATACACGTTGTCTTGCCCGCCGACACCGGAACACACACCTTCTTCCCCAACTCATGACACAACTGCAAGCACCGCGTACCCAGCTCCTCCAACGCCGATCAACTATTAGCCCCAATAACAGTGGTACCGTCATCAGCAAACGCTACAATGAAGAATCCACCTGCCACAAGTGCCAGCAAGAGTTCATTCATTACAAGCTTCCACATCGCCGGTCCACTCTTAGATCCCTGAGGACACCCACGATTCACATCTTTCCGAACGATGCCAGTCTTACCAGCATAGTAGACCTTACGACCACCGAAGTAACTCATCCACAAACCAAACTCATTACTCTGAGCCTCATCTAACTTCAGAAGAATGGAAAGCCAGCCGAGATTGTCAAACGCACCTTGAAAGTCGATATTCAGCCCAATAACGTACTTCATCTCCGAGCCTTCAACATGCCGCTGAACGCATCTCCATGCATCTTCAGTAGACTTGCCGTAATTGAACGCGAACTGATACGGTGACACCTCCACATCCATCAACTTTTGATCCAGCCTCTTCACCATGATACCCTCAAGCACCTTGCCCAAGTTATCTAACAAACAGATAGGTCGATAGGAGCCTGGGTCAGATCTTATCCGGTCCGGAGACTTGAGTAAGATGACCAAGCTCGCTATTTTCCATTTCTGCGGAAAGTAACTCTCCAGCAAGCACTGCTTGTACAGACAGAACATATATTCCGGGATTGCCCCCCAGACAGCACGAACCATCTCTCCCACAATCCCATCCGGCCCCGGGCTTTTCCTCACCTTACACCTTCTCACGGAGTTGGATACTTCATCCATCTCCAGATCAGGTGGTAAGGGTCTGGCAATCGCCTTCAGCCGGTCAATCTCACTCGCATCACCGATCGAGGCAGGAAAGAAAACGTTCATCATCGCATTTACACTACCCTCCCACGTATCAGTATACACACCGTCGACTTTAACGCTACAGACATCGACAGGCTTCCTCCTACCCCAACAGAGCTTAAAAACTCGTCCCCAGGGGTTTTCATTGGACTCGCTAGCCACAAACTCCTGCCAGCACCGAAGCTTGGCTTCACACAACATGCGCTTGTACTCAACCTTACAATCCCGATCTGCCAGACTTGCGGCACCCGCATTACGAATGCGTTGAAAGGCATGCCTGCGCCGTCGCAGCTCACTCCTCTTCTCCGCAAGTTCGACAGACCACCACTCATTCTGGAAAGTTCGCACCGCGGTATGCCTCCGCATGTTCCAGTCGTTCGCACCGTATATCCACTCTGTGAGTAAGTCGACCTTCTCATCGACACTCACGTTTTCATATTGCGCCAGGCCAAACGCATCTGCTTTAGCTTTCACTCTCATATGTATTCACCCCAATCCGTATCACGGGTCTGCCACCTGGCAGACTGTGGTGATGGAGAAGCATCAGCCACTAGTCCGTCCAAGCTAACTCGAATACGGATCAGATTATGGTCACTAACACCCCATTCAGGCTGCACAGACCACTCATACCCGAACCTACCGCCAGCTTCGTTTACCAGTGTCACGTCAATGTCGCTAGAGCCATTCGGCCCACTAAACGTGTACCACTCCGAGGGTTCATTGATAACAATCATTCTGCCTTCGAGTATCCATTCCTCGAGCAGCAGACCATTCGCTTCATTCAGCCTTCCCCTTCCCAAGTTCTCACCCTTACTGAACCAGAGGGGGGAAACGGCATTTGCGTCCATCCCCATGATCATATAGGTATTACCACACTTCACACGCACATTTTCCATGTATTGCAGATATGGTCCTAGGGCAGTACCAAATCTACAATACACGGACACAACGTACATGCTACATGTGGCACCTTTGATCAACACCCACACACCGTACTCATCGGTACAGTCCTCAATGACAAGCACATCAGCTTCAGGGTCGTTTATCACAATCGCACTGATTCCAATACCATCGTTAACTATTCTACTAGTAACCACACTGAAGCTAGACGGCAGTCCCCTTACCTCCCCACGCAAAACGTATGGTTCCTGAATCATCGCCACCCGAACGCGCTCCTCACTCATTATCATACCAAGCTCAACCGTCGCAACGTATGACTTACCACAGTTCAGCTGAACGATCTGTGGAAAGTCAGCCATTACCCAATTACACGATTCCGCCGACGCTCACACTCCCTAATGTAGCACGGACACCTTATCGACGAAACTCTATGTCCAGTGGCCGGAAGCCCCCGGAGCATGCAGTTACGACAACTCGCCAGGCCCGGACAAGCCGCCACCGCATGGCCAGATTCTCCACAGTTGTGGCACAATCTACCCAGCGTACAGCGAGCCAGCATGTGCCAGAAACTACCACATCCATAACATTGCGGCACGCTATCATGTTCACGCACACGGTAACTCATCCATCCTTCATACACCATTCCTTCACTCAGCAGACGGTCGCGCACCTTCTTGGGCGCGTCGATAATGACGTCAACACTGTCGAATCCGTGCCTAATTTTCCCCACCACCCTAATTTGCTTCAGCTCATCCCTTCGGAGATTACCACCCAGAGTCTGACCGATTTCCTCGTCAGTCTTGTCAGACGGCATGCCACAAATGAGCAAGTGCGGTGCACTCAACTTCGCATCAGACAAGGCCAGTCCTGCCGCTGCAAACTCAGGCGCCTTCTTGATCTTCGCAACGTTAGCGCGAGTTGAGGCTATCACTGCCACTCCCCCATCTTTAAGTGGGCGCATCGACTTAACCTTAACCGGTCCAATTTCCTTCCCCATTGCCACAACCTGCTTACGCAGTTCAACCGCCGACGTACGGTCGCCTGATGCAGCACTCCGTACAACCACAGCGTACGTCGGGGGGCTGGGCAAAGGTTTGGCCGGCCGCGTCACGGTGACTCGCTCGGCAACTTGCGTATCGCGGCGCACGGCGCGATTCACCCCCTCGAGTTTTCCCTCAAGTTGGGCGATCGCCAACGATTGCCGGACCACAATTGCGTCATAAGCAGCGATGAGATCAAGAATCTCCTTTCCCACGCTCTTTGTCACCCTGTCGGTAAACGCAAGCACACGTGCCCGTTCGGACAGTGCATGCGCCGCATCAGCAAATTCTCCCGCCAGTCCCCCACCTTTCCCGACAACCACCTTATCCCCATTAACGTCAACGTCCACGTCCGAATTACCGTCACTTTCATTGTCTCCGTCGTTTCCCGAAACCTCCCTTTACGTTCATCGGCAGCGCGAGCCACACTCGCCGCTGACCCATCACGTGACGACGTCTGCTTTTCCCCATCAACTCTCACCTTCTTCTTGGGATTCCTACGGGCACTCGGCGGACTATTCTCCATAGTCCGCTTCTCTCCCGTAACCGGATCCACTTCCATTCACACAATCGCTCAAATCCCAAACAATCCAAGAATAGTCAAAATATTCAACACTCACCGCCGTTATGTCACAATTCCTTTGCACTTTTCCGCAAATACTCACTGAATTTAAACTACAATCACTCAAAAATTATTCAAACACTTTGTCCTCACTATACACACTTCTCACTATATGCACTCCGACTCTTATCGTCGTTTCTTTATACACACTCTTTCCGACTTTTCGCTCGTATAAAATACGTCCGTTCGGTTTCGCTGCTAAAGTAGCACTGAGTAGATAGGGACAGAATAATATCTTTAGATTAACGAGATTACCCACCCGAAGGCATAACATCTCGTCCTCTCTAAGAGGAGCAGATTGAGATACGCTCAATCAGCGCGTCAAATGACTACCTTTATATGCCGGTGTTTCATGCACCAGCATAGCCAAAGGTGGGGCAAGGGCCTATCACAACCCTTACTGCAATTCACCCGGGAGCAGTACCCCAGCGTATTAAACGCACTTGAACCACAGCCACCACGTTTCAGCCAAGGATAGGCTCCTCAACCATAGTTGGGACCAGGAGGATAGTGCAATCCTGGTGGGCTCCCAACACCCGTGGTACCGATTTAACCCTCGGGTAGGGTAGGTGGTATCGAAGACCACTTCGGATGGAAGCATGAACTTCCAGCTCCGATCGACTAGCTCGAATTGCGCGGAGTCGCCACTCTCCGAGAGACAGTCTGGAATTGGCCTTAGCCGTTCAACCAGCTGAACTCATCCTGCGCCGGTCATTCACCCCACAATCAACCACATTCAAGACATAACGGCGTACACATGCATCATTCACGGATCCTCATCCCCTCTCATCAACCTCGACCTCCTGCCGAATAGCGATACCGCAAACTGATTCAACTTTTCCAAACGCTCCAATCTCGCTGAGTGCCCCGCTAACGTCAAGCGATCCGTTACGAATGAGTAACCCACAACCATTCAGATCACGAAGATCCTCGTAGAGCGGGCACTCCCCGAGTAGGTGCTTGACGTCCTCGTTAGGTGCTCCACACATGCATACCGGCGTATTTGACAGACCACGTTTGTGCAGAAAACCATTCATGCTACCGTGTCCCGCTTAATACATAACCAAGACACAGTCCAAAGGCCATCCACTCATTCTCACGAACAAATCGGACACTCCGGAATAACTCATGAGTGAGGCGTCCCTTTTCCGAGACATCCCACCTGCCCTGCCACACATCCAGCAACCTCTCCGATCAACAGTTCCTTGAACTGAGAACCACTCAACCCTAGCATCTCTTCATCCGTGATCGGATCGCCATCCACCGGCGTAATGCCTCTTACGGAATTCGGAGAGCAAACCTCTACGGGTTGCCATCCAAATCCCATGGTAGTTCTCCGTGGAGAACTTGCATTGCGTCTGTGGAAACCGTCCGACACACGTTTTAGAGATGCATACAGGACCAGCCTTTGACATCTATTCAGCGACAACGACGAAAAGCGCAGAGTCCGGAACCACACGCTTGCACCATAACGACATACACGCCACGAAGAGCCCCTTGTACAGAATACAAGTTGCCTTCTACCCAGGCCGCCAGCTTCCTCATCACACACGCAAACACAACAAGCCATCAAGGATCTCTACCCGACCGAAGAGTAAGACAAGTGCGATGCCTAAATTATTACGCTCAGTTAACGAAGATTCCCGGTGCTCACCTCAGCCATTGTTGATCTCTTTTGAAGTAGAAAGAGATATGAGTGTCACCAGTTCAGCCCTGCGGCACATGGACTCAACACTGCACGACTTAACTAGTTATGCTAATTAGTACGGATCGCGTGGGAGGAGCGGCTGGCACTGTTGCGGGGCGCAGTGGTCATCGTGAAAGAAGTGTGTGTTCGGGCGGCAGGCAAGACAACGTGTATCTTATGAAAGTCACTTGTCGGGCCACGCGGCCGCTCTTCCGTGCATACGGCTTAACGGCACCTCCATTCCTACAAAGAGAGGTGCAGCAACTCGGGGAATCTTCGTTGCGACGTATGAATTTTGGCGCAACTTCGTTACCTCGGGGTAGATTCTTGGTCTTGGGTTGGGTTTGCAGTCCGTGTGATGAGAAGTCGGTGGCCTGGGCCGTAGGAGCAAACTTGTATTCTGTACAAGGGCTCTTCGTTGGCGTGTATCTATGGGGCAAACGTGGTGGTTCCGGAACTCGCGCTTTTCGTAGCGTCTAATCTTGCTGAATAGATTCTAAAGCTAGTCTTATGCATCTCTAACGTGTTGTCGACGGTTTTCCACAGACCAATGCAAGTCTCCACGGAGAACTACATGGATTTGGAGGCAACCCGTAGGGTTGCTTCCGAATACCGTAGAGCGATTACCGCTGAGGTGAGGCGATCCGATCACGATGAAAGAGATGCTAGGGTGAGTGGTTCCAGTTCAAGGAACTGCTTGGGAGAGGTTGCTGATTGTGGAGGGCAAGGTGGTGCTCCTCGGAAGCACGCCTCCACTCATGAGTTATATTCCGATGTCCGATTCGTTCGTGAGAAATGAGTGGACTGGCTTTGACTGTGTCTTCGGTTATCGATTATACGGGACACGGTAGCAATGAATGGATTTCTGCAGCAAACGTGGTCATACGCCGGATGCATGTGTGGAGCACATACGAGGACGTCACAGCACTACTCGGGGAGTGCCCCGCTCTAACAGGATCCTTCGTGAACTGAATGGTTGATGGTATCATTCGTAACGTCGCTTGACGTTAGCGGGGCACTCAGCGAGATTGAGCGTTGAAAAGTTGGAATCAGTTTTGCGGTATCGCTTCGTCAGGAGTCGAGGTTGAGGAGAGGGGAATAGCATCCGTGAATGATGCATGTGTACCCGTTAATCTTGAATGTGGTGATGCGGGGACATCTCGCGCAGGATGAGTTAGCTGGTTGAACGGCTAAGGCCAATCCAGACTGTCTCGCTGAGAGTGGCGACTCCGCGAATTCGAGCTAGTCGATCGGACTGAAGTGACGCTTCCATCCGAAGTGGGTCTTCGATACCCTACCCTACCCGAGGCTACTCGTACCCGGGTTGGAGCCACGATGACCGTATGCGACAGGAGGCGAGTTGGAACCGACATACTGACCCTTCCATATAGGATCACACGTCGTCTTGCCCGCCGCACACGCCGGAACACAACGACCACCGGTTCTTCCAGCAACCTCCATAGACACCACACCTTGCATTAGCGGGCACCGAAAGTGGTGGTGCGTGGCCCAGTCCCGCTTTCTCATACTCCAAGCCCGCGATCGACTATCAGTCCGCAATGAACAGATGGGACCTGTCGTCGGCAAAAAGACTACAATGAAGAATCCATGGCCGCTGCGCACGCGGAGTGCCTGAGGACAAGAAGTTTGCATTGCATTATAGCGGAGAGCTTCCACAGACGGTTCGCCGGTCCACTCTAGATCTCCTGAGGACACCCCACGAGTTCACATCTTTCGCACGATGCCAGTCTACCAACATGACGTCAGACCTTACGACCAACCAAAGTAAGCTCATAACCCACAATACCAAACTCATTACTCTGAGCTTTCGTCAGTCCTAAACTTTCAGAAAGTTCAGGAAAGCCAGCGCAGATCTTCGTAGACCACCTTGAAGAGTCGAATCTAATCAAGGAACCCCAAGTGAGACGTCGCTTCATCTCCGACATATCAAACAATGACCGAGCTTGACACGTCTCTCGATGCACCTCTTTCAGTAATTGAGCGTTGGCACTGAAGTCGAAACGCCAGAACTGTATACGTGACAATCTCTCCCACATCCATGCAGACTTTTGATCCGCCCCCTTCTCTAATTCACGACAATTATAGAGCCCAATCAATAAGCACCTTCCGCCCAAGCTGGGTATCTAACAGAAGGCAAAAGATAGGTCCTGCACGTAGGAGCCTGGTGTACAGATCTTACCCGAACCAGGAGTATACTTGTGTAAGATCAGACCAATGCTGCTCGCTACTTTTCGCATTTCTGCAAAACTAGAAGACTCCCTCGGCAAGCAAGCACTGCACATGTACAGACACGACGAAGCCAGACAAAAAATCATTACACGCGAGTAAGATTGCCATACCCCAACAGACAGCCACGGGAAGCCAACAATCAGTCCACAATCCCAGGTCCGAGCCAAGAGAGCATGTTTCCTGCTACTATAAAAACACAACACCTGCTAAACTGCACTACAGAAGGAGTCGGACTACTTCATCACATTCCTGGCCAGAGTACAGTGGGTGCATATTAACGGATCTTTGGCGAATACAGAGCCTTGGTATACAGTAGACAAAAGTTCCAGTGTGAAAGTGAGGTGAGTGTTATTCAGTTGCGATTTGCGGCAGAACTCGGATCAGTGTAGAGATGACATAGTCAAAATCTCACTCACGCATGCCATCAGTGGAAAGTCCGAGTGGTCACAAGTGAAATAGTAAATCGTTCAGTCATCCCGAAAATTTTATCAGAGTGTTGCTATGGATCTTTGAGCGACTTGCGCCATAATCGGATATCCGTAACACATGCGGTTAGAGGAACGGACGATGGCCAGGATATACGCCGACTTTAAGCCCGAGGTGCCGAGGACACTCACAGACACATCCGACAAAGCATCCTCCTAACCACCGACAGAGCCGTGATAAAAACGCGTCCCAGGGTTTTCATGTGAGATTGGTCGCAGAATAGCAACAAAACCTCCAACGCTCATCACCGAAGCTTGGCTTCACACAACATGCCTTGTACTCATCTTACAATCTAAACGTTCGTCACGCGTAGCCCGATAGGAGCGAGTTCTGTGGGCAGGTGGTGAATGGTCGCGCGTGCGGTAGGCTGTGGCGCGCGCGTGCGGTGGGCCCGTGATGCCGGAGATAAATGAGTAGTGGGAGGCGTGGGTCCTGCGGTGCTGGCGGCAGACTTGCGGCCCCATTAGAAATGCGTTGAAAGGCATCCTCGCGTCGTCAGCTCACTCCTCTTCTCCGCAAGTTCGACAGACCACCACTATTCTGGAAGTCGCCCGCGGTTGCCTCCGCATGTTCCATCGTTCGCACCGTATATCACTCTGTGAGTAAGTCGACTTCCCGCGACCTCGAGTGTGCATTTGCACTGTTTTCTGGCATATTGCGCAGCAAACGCATCTGGCTGTTAGCTTTCAACACTCTCGGCCATGTATTCACCCCAAATCCGTATCGACGGGTCTCCACCCTGGCAGCTGTGCGTGATGGAAAGCATCAGCCACTAGTCCCGTCCAATGCTAACTCGAATACCGGAATCAGATTATGGTCACGGTAACACCCCATTTAGGCTGCGGACAGACAACTCCATACCCGACACCTAAACCGGCGGACCGAACCATGCGTGACGTTTAAGCACAGAGCGCACGTCAATTGTCGCTAGAGCATCTTACGGCCCACTCAAGCGTTAGCCACTCCGAGGGTGTATTGATAACAATTTCTGCCTTCGAGTATCCATTCCTCGCAGCAGCAGACCATGCTCTTCA
>NW_023503767.1:0-20347 GCF_014529535.1 Bradysia coprophila | reverse complement strand
AATAGGTACAAATTTTTTTGTCGAAAGAAAGCCATCATATAGCAGCAAGCACATATTATGATGTGTGCATTATACGTGCATCTTATACATATATATTTGATGGCAGCATCAATAGAAACAAAGGCTGATACTGAATGGTTTTATTGTTTTTTTTTTCTTCTTCTTCGAAAAGTCAGATATTGATGCTCTTTGGATTTTCTATTTTAACTTTTACAATAACAATATCTATGCAATGTATATAATAGTCTCGTGTATGGCATAGATTGAGAGGTGTTGAATTAATAGCACATAAATAAAGAACATATTCTGTTGTCTTATATATATATGAGTAAATTACAGCACATAAATGATGAAGCAATTAAACTCTTGTATCAAAATAATTATAGAAAGTTCTTTTATAGTAATGGAGTCTATGTTTGAGGTGAACGAAAAGGTTCAGATTGATTTTCTATAATGTATGTAGATCTCCGGTAAAGATGCATGTGAATAAAAACGTGATTAATTAAAAGCTTTTAGATTGATGTAGAAAGTGTTCTATTTTGTAATGTGCTATAAACTGCAGCGTCAGTTAATGAGTTTTTTTCTCTCTAATCTGTAAGGGGTCGTTATGATTATTTTAATCAAATTTCTTCGATCTACTTTGACTAAACGTTTGCAGATGTTATTATGAATATAATATGATATCTACTCGTACGAGACAAAAATGTTCGCAGCTAAATGTAAATTAGAAAACAAGCATGAACTCATGGTATAATTAGTTTCATATAAAAACTTATCTCTGATACATCTACTAAATAGTTGGTTTTAACCGAAACATTCTGAACATTCCTATTACGTATTCATTCAAACAAAGTTGAACAAATTGCATGACTACAACTTATAACCCTTAAATATCAATTTCTAATCATTCTCTCTTTTTCTAAATAAAAAATATTTATATTTGTGATCTAACCATCTAACTTACACCTTTGTCTGATATTTTAGACTTTTCCATTTCTGTCTCCCCTACCACGGCTTCTGCGAAACATATCATTAATCAATTGTTTATTTTATAAATTATATACGTGTTCATTCCGTTGTTTATGAGACCCTTCAAAATGTGTGAAACAGTAACATTTTTCAAGTTGGTCATGATAAATGCTTTGAAAATAGATCTTCTCTACTTTGTAATATGGAAAAAGAAAAATTATAACAAACTATGCGTTTCACAGCTAATATATACACAAGATTTTATTCAATGGCTGTCTTGAATTTCATAATATTTTTGAGATAAAGTGTTGTTAATTTTTCAGCAAAGAAGCCAATAAGTCTCTCTAGCGCATAGTGTCAATTACTTACGCAAACAAATTAACCTTTTAAAATCGGCAAGCGTATCGCAAAAGCAGTACATTGTGTAATGGTTTTAGATTTTTTTATTTTAGCAAGTGTATCATTTGCAGCTGGAATCCAAGGCAAAGTATACAATCGCCCAAGTAAGAATATCAATATCTAAATAATTGAGTTCTATATTTTACTTTCCAGGGCCCACGAAAACCAAAGCTGTAAACTTGGGTGCGTTTTATTAGATACGCGCGAGCACACCACTTCTGATGATTTTGCATTTTTTTAAAATTCACCACGGCGACGAGAATCATCATAGGAGGTGAATTTTTGTATGAAATCCGCCAATTTATCATCAACTGTGGTGTGTCACCCGCGTATCTGTATCTGCGTGACCTCCCCAAGTTTATAGCCTAAGACGAAAACGAGTTAATAAAAAAGAATTTCCGACAGGTACAGCAAGTAAAATCATAAAAGCTATTAATATGTGCAAAATATCTACTAGAATCTGATATCAAATCTATTACTTCAATTTTGTTATCATACAATTCGGGATTAAGAGAACTAGCTCATCTCCTATTGTAGTGTAATAGTGTGTTGTGTGTAATATGGCTTCGTAAACCCCGTAGCCCTTTGACAGACTAATAAACATAAAGGTACTCGGTTTAGATTCAGTGCCTACCTTTTACTTATCTGCTTAAGCAATTCTACTTAATAAAATATGAGTTCTCGATGAAACTGCACATATTTCGTTGGTCGGTAATGGATCAAAGTACTTTTTACCATTCTACTATAATAAATAATTTCCACATTTTTATTACTCGGCAACAAAACAAAAATTAAAAACTTTTTTTATTACCGAAAGGATCACTAATCTTACCCAATTACTCGAAAAATAACCTTGTCGATATAAGACTACTAGTTTGAATAAATTTTAAAATTTATTTCTTAACCATTCTCATATAATCAAATTATTTTTGGGATGAGTAGAAAACTCCTACACACCACGACCGAATATCCTCACAATGGCAATGCAACCAACAAAAAACCCAAAAAAATAACAACGTGTTATGTTTCGTTATTATCTTAAATTATGAAGTTTAATTTCCATATTACATTTCGGTTTATTTTAAATCATTCGTGACTTCGAACAAACATAGTTGTGTTGTATATTAAATACGCTTAAAACTCGAGACCCAAACGATAATTAAGACATGGTTTGCTTGTATATTGTTCCACACAAAAAAATGAAATAAAGAAGAAAAGGTGTCGGTAAAGTCAAAAGATGTTTCAGTTTTTTTTTTCATAAATCAACAACAATAATAGCTACTAATAACAGTATTTTATTTCCTTAAATGCAACTGTTATCCAGGTAAAAAAAGTAACAATAATAAAATGAAAAAACTTCAGTAAATGTACTGAGTTCGATTACCATTGAACAACATCACAAGCGATCGATTGACAAGCGAACTAAAAATCTTGTTATACCTATCGTAGATGTGTAACTTCTTTTCGTTTTTTTCGTCTACTTCTATTCAACTGATTACCAATTGTCAAATCCCATCGACACATGATTAAAGCTTTAAATTAAAATTCCAATCAAAACTCAGATCGTTCAGTTCACATCGCATCATTCAATCGGTTGCATATACAATGTTCTACTATTATTCAGAACAGATATTGGCACATCAACAATTATAGAGAGTTAAATTTTATACATTTTAATACAAACGTCACAAATTTGCTTCTATACACATTTTATTTACCCATATCTTTCATGCCATTACAGGTATAACATATTTCATTCAAAGCAGCAGGAGTCGAAACTTGTATTTAAATTTTTTTATTGAATGCAATCTTATTTGACTGACAATACTATTCTACTTCACTTCGCACTATGGTTGAAATTACATTTTTATTCACGATACTTTTCCAACCATATCCCGCATTTAATATTTTTCTCTATAAACTTCATATATGATATTATATATAAATCCACAAGGTGTGTGTATAGTGTGTAAACGTACATTACATTGGGTTGTATATCATGAAGTCTCATGAAGGAAGAAAAAAAGATCTGCAATATTGTTCGGTATATGCGTCAATGCATCATTTCAATAATATAATTATGTGCTTTTGCACACCATCTTTCCATGTCTTTCACAATCTTTTCACAATTCATTTATCGTAAATTTATAAATTATTATAATGATATGTAGTTGTACCGATGACATATTTTTTTTAAACACGCAAATGAATTCAATATTTATTATTGTGGTTAACCACTCTGGAAGCCTTAATTTTTCTCTCCATTGTCCTTAACGTTCTTTAAAAAAATAACTTTTTTCAACAATAAAGCTGAAAACTGTCATACTTTTATACCCGCAGGACCACTTAATGCAATATAGTATCGCATTTAAACACGACATGAAATATATTCTTTAATTCACTCGAACCCAAAATTTGAAAATCTAGAGCATCTAGAGCAAATGAATTGTTGGAGTTAGCAAAAAAACTTTGATGTTAAATTGAAGTAAACTTAGTTTTAGAGTGCAAACAAAACTATCGTCCTGATGTAAAACCGATCTGAATGAATTTGTGAATATATCTGTTGTCGACAAATTGCTGATCTACTGAAGCTACGTACAAGTCTCAAGTCTCACAAAAAAAATCATTTCAAATTGTGTCGAAAGGTGTCCACAATGACTTGTCATTGTTGCCATTTTTTTTATATTCGTACTTTTACGGTTGACTGACCATTAGAAGAGGAACATGTAGTCGATACGATAAAATTTAGTGATTTTAAAATATCTGTAACAAAGGTGTCGAAAACCTAATTTTCACCTTGCTAATTAAAACAAGCACACACCAAGTTGATCATAATTATATCCTGTCCTTGTGGCATATTTCACTTCCTATATCAAATTTAACACTCACATTGTAACATTTTATTGAAGCGAAAACGGTGGGTTCTCGGTTCTCGTTGCATTTTGTTGTATGTTGTTAAAATACACAACACTGCATTGTCATGGCGGGTGTCAGATGTGTAATCACATAACGTATACAGTGAACATATTATAACGAGCTTAACATAAAATTTAAATAGATACCCTTGGATTTGATGAAATGTAATACTTTATGATAATTTTTTGAATGTGTCAAGACTGTAGACGGAATCGTTTAATAATGTTTTGCACTGTTAAAAGGTTTCTATTTGTAATAAGCTTGTGTTTCGAACATTTTGTAGGGGATGGAATTAAACATTTCTCTGGAAAAACTTACAAATGTATAGAGCTTCTCAGCAATTTTTATAAAGTATAATTATTTCATGTCAAAGTCGCTGCCGGGGCATATAGCCTTTACTCGATTTCAACTACGACTAATATGATGCATAAAAAGATGATCTCTAGGGGTACGAAGAAAATATGCGATGTCAAAAATATAAGGTAGGACCGAAATCTTTTTTGTACAACATCTTACTGGTAAGAGAGTCCAATGGACAGAGATAATGATTATTTTTTTTAAATATTTTTATTAACGTGAAAAGTGAAACTCTGCAAAAAATTATTCTTCGATATGCGTCAACCATTTATTGATAAAGTGAATCAACCCTCATACAGCTACAGGCATTGTTGCAGCCATAGAACAGTTTTTAGTCAAATTAAAAAAAAATGAAATGTTGAAAACATTGAAGGACTAGACTTTGAGGAGCGATATAAAATAAATGTAGAATAGCATCGCTTAAAAATAGAAAAACACAAAAGAAAAATGTTGGTCCCGACTCATTGACTTTTGAGTCGTCAGTCAACGTTAGCTAAAACAATTGAAGTAAAAGATTTCAAATCAAATACTAAGCTGTATGTTTAAAAAAATAAGTAGCAGATTTAATGATTATATCGAGATAGCAGATTCATAACTTTTTGATTAAAAAAGATGATGACAGAAATGATAAACGAGTATGATGATTATGACTCTCATAAATAATGCACCACGATATCTTGAACTCAAAAGTGACTTTATTCGTCTGCAAAATTTTCAAATTTACCTAATTAATATTAATAATCTTAACCTGATCCTGTTTCAGTTTGAAATTATAACATAGTTCAATGATGCGTTCCATATATGAAGCTTTGCGTCGGTTGCACATACAGCCTCTTAGAAGTTGTGCTTAAAAGACAAACAATAATGCATGAACAATAGAAATTATAACCCCTTGAATGTCGTTTGTCTAACCGAGCATTGTCTCGTTGTCAACCTATTAATTTCACTTTAAAGTTGCAGTGAAATTAGCTTAGCTTAAGCGCGAAAATAATTGTTTGTGCACTCCATTTCAGCATGAGTTATTAGCCAGAGAAACATTGACACACATAACTCTAATTCGATATTGTTCAGTATAAGCTCAGAGCTCCTCGCTTTGTGTAAGTGTACTCATAAATGTATTATGAAAATACTTTAAAGAGTAAATAAACCTTTAACAAATGTTGACAAAATAATATGCCTCTAAATAACTTTTATACGTTAGGTAAATAAAATGCCATTGTTGTTGTTATATTCTTCCAACCAACAACAAAAAAACATCAAAGTGAAGCGATAGTCACAAGTGTTTGCTTTGAAATTTTGATATTTTAATTTATTTTACCTGTAAAAGTGCTATGAACTAGACGGTGCGTATCATTTACTGGTTTAAAGGAATTAACTTGTTTTTTAAATTTGTCGATTTTTTTTATCTGTTAAAGGTCTATTAAGGTGCTGTTGGTACCTAATTATAAATAGAAAATAACACTTTGATAGAAAGAAAATTATTGGTTTATGGTTGGAGCGATAACGCGTCTACTCTATAATTGAGTCCTTAATGGTTTCCTGCGTGAAATTTATGTCTTTTTTCGTAAAAAGACATAAAATCTCCAGAATAGATCCGAATGAATTACTCAACAATAATCTTCTCTTTCAGAAAATAATCAGAAAAATCTGTTCCTTTCAATACTAATTTGTTCGAACACAAAAGAATAATGGACAATGGAAGCACTAAAATAATTGACGATAATATAATAAAGTGCTTCGTTCCAAGATTTTATTATTATTTACTTAATAGGTCGGATGGAAAAAATGGACTGAAAATTTTACTGTATAAATGCAATGAATATCAAATGCTTGACTTCATAAATCTATCGGCTGAATTTGATTTACGTTTTTAAAGCTTTTTCGTCATTTTTTCCTTCTCCTTTTCTTGCAAAAAAAAGAAACTTTCGTGCAATAAAACTTCTTAAAAGTTGGAGCACAAACAAAAGGTACTTTTCATTATTATGCACGTGATTCAATTTTCAACGAATTTTACTTGTAGAGACAAAGGATTTCTTTCATAAGAAACGAAAATCTTCTTGTTTCTGATGTACAGTATAGTTTGCCAGCATCCTATACTAATTTATCTTTCTCGATTTTATTATATATAATTAATGCGTTTGCGAAAATTTTCTTTGCTTTATCGTTGAACCAAAACTTTAATTTGACTATGTTGACAAAGAAAAAGTTTTTCCATTGCAATTTTTCTCTCCATTTCGTTAAACAATATCAAACTAAAAATTTAACATCTTTTTACTCGTGTTTTAACACCTTTCCCAATCTGTTGGAATATTCACACCAATTGCGAGAGGAAAGCTGGTGGATTAATGACAAAGAAAATAAAATAGATTTTTGTGTCATATTCAAGATCTTGTTTTAGAAATGGATCTAATAATTGCAATCGCTTTTAATATTTGAGGTAGAAACGAAAAAAGATTAATCACAAGAGTATATAAGAGGTCTGTGTGATTAACAGTTTTTCTCCACAAACAAAAACACCAATTTTTACCTTGTTTTTAAAAACAAAAATGTGTACTTTCTCCCCTGTTGCTTTTCGAGGTCTTTCAGCTACAAATCATCAGAGAAAACAAAGTTTGTCAATATTTCCCCTAGGTAACACATAATTTGTTACAACGCAGGCGAGAAATTAGTCATTATCTCACATCAGCTGAAACTTCGGGAGCCTTTGTGTGACAAACGTAGTGTTGACCTCGGAAAAAAGTAGTAAATCTCATTTCCCCTTTGTGAACAAATAACTATTTCTTAACGAAGGAACCTAAAGTTTCATCTGAGGTGAGAAAATGGCTATTCCTACCTGTGTTTATGAGCTGACAATTTACAGATGAACATATTTTTAGTATTAATCCGATCCTGATATTCACCAACAAGCTAGAGAATAAAAACCTAAAAGATAATGCTAAATAAAGTAGATATAACCACTCCCAAATCATAAAACATGACAGTATTCACTTTCTTCGAGTGTACTACTTTGTAGTACTCAAACAAACAAACAAAAAACACAGACATCTAGTACAGCTGGATTAGAAACCTTTTATCTCTATTAATCCGAATAATCGAACAATCGATTGGATAAAAGCTTTAAAAATGACTCTTGGATATTGAGAAGTCATATATTCCCTTTTGAATTTTAAAATATGACGCTGAAATGACATACGAGCAAGTGCAATTTATCATGAAAAAGCCAACAAGTGTTGTAGACCAAACGATGGTACATTGAATAACATAAGTTTTCTTTTTATCTTAAAAAAATCCATAAAAAACATAAGTAGAAAGCATATATGTTGTGGATTTCATACGAAATAATGCATTGAATGGAAAGTCGGAATATTATGATATCCATACCCTTCACAGCATAATCTTTTAAAGTATACTATACACCTAGGCAAAGTCGATTTTAAAACGTTTCTCCTTTTTGGTTCTTATTTTTGAGAAGATTTATAGTATGTGCATATCGTTAAAGAACAACGGACACGAAAAAAGGTGATAAAATGTCCCGAAACTGCTCTTGTCAATATAATTTGTTTAAAAAATATTATAGTTGGTTTGCAGACCCAAACTTACACATGTTAATGGTATCCAATTACTTGTCGTTTACGATAGAGCGCTGTTATCATTGAAGGTTTGGTATAATGAATTAAACGAATAACGTTTTTTTTTTTACGAAAAAAGAGTTGATCCAGAATGGTTGGTCGAACGAAAAATGGTAACAGGATCAAAAAAAAATAAGAAAAACGAAGAAAAGAACATTGTTTTTGTGTATTTGTGTTTGCGCTAAAAGCCATATTATGTTTGCGAAATACACAATTGTCACATGTAAATAAAAAAAAGCGTAAAAAACTGAAATCAGAGAAAAAAATGTACATAAAATTTGTCACGCGTGGTATTAAAACTTCACATTCAAGTGGGATGGGGAATTATTTTGCGCTGACATTTTTTTATGTTAAAATAATGTTTTCCCATTATAAAAGACACAACAGTTGTAAGGAATCAGCATAAAAACGTTCCAATTGTTACCAGTATAACATTGTTATGAACGAAATAAATGGTTCAAATTTCACCTTCAGACAATGTGTTGTATCGCTGTGGATAGATCAGTGCAAACTTCAGCATTCCAACTGTGATATAAAGCTACCCGATTGTTGTTGTTATTTGAACAGAAATTCAAAATTATATTGAAGAAAAAAACAAGCAAAGACGAAAGCGTAGTGTGGTAGACCACTTTGTTATAAATGTTCAGAGAACAGAAGCAAGGGGCAAGTAAGACTTTTGGTCGTGCTATCGATTTATATTATTTGAACTAGTAATATTTCTAGATTCCTATATTAGAATCTTTAATCTATGAGCCTTTTATAAACCATCGTGTTATCATTAAATCTATTACTTCTTTTGTTTCAAGAATGGCTTAGGATTCGATATGTAACTTTTTACTTCTTTACTTCTTTACATTGGTTGCTTTTTAATAGAGCACTGACCCGACCAGTGCTAATGGTTTATTTTTATCTTTGCTGCCGACAACAAATATCTTCCGTTTTTCCTAATATATTAATCCATATTTTTCAGTTAGTTACAACCTCTAAAAATCAAACGCCTGGCACAAAAATCAATATCGAATAACCCACCGACGCAAATGCATTCCTTAGCTGTTTGAAAAAAAAATCAATTTTATCTCGCGCAAAACTTGAAAGGAATACTGCATCAGATAATGTAATGAATTTAAAAATGTAAGTCCTGACCCGCCAAGAATCGTAGATTCATTCATAGTCTCTTTATGTTTCTTATATGTACTTTTCATACATATATTTCGACAACGTTAACACTATATTGCTCAACCCTTATGCTATTTTTACAGCTGCCTTAACTTATCGAATTTATAGATATCTACTCTGTCTAGGCACACATTGATAGCATCTTTTTGATATACATCGAATATTCGACGTTTGAACTGCTTCATTTTTTTTTCTCTTCTATACCTGTACGTTACATCGTCTTTTAACATCTTTCCGTACGAAAATACAAAAAGGTAGATTTAACATTTGTATCAAAAATTCGTTCACCGAATAGCATCTCATGTATTTTTATGCTAAAATGCAGACGTGTTGGATTTACCTATATGCAAAAAAAAAGAAAGAAAAGAAATGACTGTAATAACACGTTCTGAATAGTTTCCCATTTAGGATTGCCGTGCATCCATGCACAGGTACGGCATGTATCTAATCATATGAACAATAACCATTTTATCAAATTCAATTCCCAGTAAGCAAGTGGTGACCTCCATCTTGCTCTAATGATTTATTAAATGGATCGATGCTAACAAATGTAACACTGTTCGCTATTCGTAAAATGTCTCGGAATCAACACAGAAACATTGCGAACCTAAAATGGTGAATATTACGAAGAACGTTAAGGAGCTTTTATGCATACAGACTTTATATGTCTCAACTAAAACGCAACCTCCATTTCGGCTTCGTTCAAGCAACAGTTTCAAAATGTCAATGCTTCTACATCGTTACTGGTATACACTTTGACGATTTTTCTTTTGTGTTACTTCTTCCCATATCAGTGTGTATTTTTACCGATAATGCCAAGGTTTTTTCTGATAATCAAGGAGAAAATGTGGGTTTCTTACCTGACCATGAATATAACTTGAAGAGCGGAAGCAATGAAAAGTGTTGTAACACCTAATTGCGCTATTAGTCCGGCAAATGTAACGATTCGAATATTGATCCATTCTGAACGCGTGAATGGAAGGGGAAGTGTAAACGAATATGTAATGTGTCGCTCATTTCATGTGTAACTCGGAAAATTGTCCTTATCACCACTTAAGGTAATGCCAATCTCACTATCATGGTATGTAGCGGATGTATATTTACTTCACTATTCACTGCAGGGTATTAGTAATTTGAATGTTTACGTTAAATATTGATATATAAATTTGCTGTGGCAGTCAGATGTCTACTACACTCATACATTTCTATAAATGAGAGTGCAATTTCATTGATTTGTTATTTGTCATTTCATAAACAATTCAACAATCAGCTCCTACTTCCCATTCGACTTGAATTATTTGAAACATTTACTTTGAAATGCAACGATGTCTATATTTTGTGCAGTATAAGTGTAAAATAACTTTAAAAGTAATTGAATATTATGTATGGTACAGAGGCGGATTACCCTATCCTGGGCTAAGTCCGAGGCCCTTAAAAAGTAGTAAAAGTAGTAAAAAGTCGTGACGTATTATATTTTCAACTACTTCAACAGAAGAAGCTCTTGCAAAATGTTTTCTACTAAACTTTAAAAAACCAGTAAAAGCAAGACCTTCAGCTCAAATTTGTCACTTTGAAAATATTCTGAACATTCGATTAATTCATCAATGGTCGCAAAATTCTCGCTAGCTTTGTCAACATATCTAGATAATATCTAATGCGTTAGGTTCTGGCTCGTACTGGAAATCGCACATTATTCTTAAAATTACACGAACGACACTAGTGAAGAAAAGGTGAGTTCCTGAAGAGGTGATGAGCCAACCACGTTTCTTCATGAGCTCACTTCTTCTTCACCATGTCGTCGTTCCTTCTTGTTTTTCCTTCATCTCACATTTTGTAAAAGGAATATTAAGAAACAACGACTTTCTGAAAAAAACGATTCGTCATTTCTTCAGGAATTCGATTTTTGAGAAGACTTTCTTGTGTCGTCGTAGTGCAATTAAAGCAGAACACCGTTTTCAAATGGAATTTATTATATTTTTCTCCCTTCACTACTGCCATATCAGCACACGGCTCTGAGATTGTCTTCCCGCCCATAACGAAAGTATAAAATAACTTCTAAACTGAAAATCGTTAGAATATTTCCTATTTGAATGTGAAATCGACTTTGGTCGTAATTTTACAATGATATCGACAAATTAGCATCAAATTTTAGTTCTGTCTTTATTGTTAGGTAAATCAGACGTGTATCGGCTCAGGAATGTATTTCATTGAAGTTCATAATTTCTTCGGTCAAATAATTTTTTTGTTGCAATACATTGGGTTTTGGCATCGGGGAGATGAAGCCACGGTTCGAGAGCTGGTTATTAAGTGGTCCTATTGCGTTTACTACTCTCTGTTTGTAGTGTCATTAGCGATTGGAGGAATTAGAAGTGAAAATGGGGATGAGGCGATATTCTTAATAGAAATAGCGGTTATAGTCTCAGTTTTAGCATTTAAGCTTTGCGTTTTGATCTGGAAGCAAAACCAAATTGTCGTATTGCTAAATCGCATTAGCATCTTTTCAGTAAAATACAACGAAAATTCAACCATTTTCAATGACAAAATCGAAAGTTTCATGAAATTTGTGAAAGTGTTTTTGATTTCTTTTGTTGTCGCTCTTTTCTTCGAGGTAGCAGTGGCACCTTTTCTAAATAGTGAGAATACGTTATTTTTCGCGATTGCATTCCCATTGGACTGGAAACAGAATAAAATAGCATTCTGGATCGCAAACATTTTTCTTTTCACTGAAGTCGGACTTTGTGTGGCGCCACTCTTGTTCGCCATAACTGTATGGTATCTAATGCTTATTTGCTCCTTACGATACAAAATTTTGCAAGTAGAGTTGAGAAACTTGGGCCGAACGAGCGATGGGGGAAGGGCTGATGCGTCGGACAAAGCATGGCATAAGGCATTTTCTCAGGATATAAAATCATCAATCGATCGTCACTTACTCTTGAGAGGGTATGTCTAACATCAAATATCAAGCTTGGGGACTTTTTAAAATGGATTTTAATATTTCTTTTCATCAGATTGACTGATGAATTGGAGGATTTCTACACCTCTCTATTTTTCATTCAGTTTGGTACTGGAAGCCTTTTCATTTGCGGATCAATTTATTGTCTAGCATTTGTAAATCGATACACCTAACAATGAAATTTTCGTTGATCTTAATTTGTACATTATTCGTAGAATGTCAGCAACAATTTAGTGGAAATCCTAATTCAAGCTTATATCTTGATATACAACATCTCCGAAATATTCATGATCACCTATTTCGGCAATGAGATTATGTTATCGAGTGATAGTCTCACTTACAGCTTATTCGAGTCGGATTGGGTTGATCAGCCGCGCTCAACCAAAAGAAGTGTACTAGTCTTTGCTGAATATTTGAAGCAACCACATCAGCTTATGGTTGCTAAAATATATCCATTGACTTTGATGACGTTTACTGAGGTTCATGCCAAGAATTTGAACGGTTTGTGTAAACATTTCTCACACTAATTTGTTCCAGATTGTCAGGTCTGCATACAGTATGTTCAACATTTTGAAGAACATGAAACATTGAAATGGAACAACCAATTAATTTGGAATCTGTACTTTGTACAATATAGTATTGATATTAACTTTATCACGGCACGGCTTAGTTTTTGGAAAACTTTTTCTCGCATTTTCACTATCTTTCTTGATTTTCTCACATTGTCTTGCAAACCAATTTTCGACAAAATTCAAGAACATCAATAAACTTTAACTCACACATACATGTCAGCATACGATTCGTGTTGCAATGCAAACTAACACGGATATAAATAAAACATAAAAACCAAAATTTTCACTAAAAAAAATTTAAAACAAAAGTTGGCAACTTATCAAAGACTTATTACAACAGTTGTTACGACATAACGATTAGCAAATCATTTAACGCACTAGTGCGATAATGGTTATTTATGACATCGTGAGCATTGCACCGAGATTCATAGAAAGATTTATGCAATAGAGGCATCGAGAATTTACCAATTTTGTTACAGTTATTTATGGAATTTATGATAATCTCTTTTTTAAGGCAATTTTTTTTAGAACAAAAAAATTTCTATTGTTATGTCAAAAGTTAAGTCCCCTATGCACCCTATGCACATTACGGCAGCCAGGCCAAAGGGTTTTTCTCAATAATTGCAACCAATATTTTTACTTTTCGTCACCGACTTGAGAATACTAAATAAATTAATAAGATACTTTGGATAAGTGGTTTTATTTGCTTAGCTTTCGACAACTATGTTCACTGACAAAAAAGTTTCGAAAAACTCAGCTGTTGCAGGTAACGTTGTCTCCAGGTAATCTACAATAGCTGCCACAGCTGTAGCGCCCCATACAAAAAATACAGCTGTGGCAGATAATGTAGATTACCTGGAGACAAATTTACCTGCGACAGGTGAATTTTTCGAAACTTTTTTGTCAGTGTTGTTGTCATCTTCAGAGCTTACCAAAAAGTGAGGCTTAAATTTCTTTAATTTTGGAATGATTGCCAAAATGATGAGAAAATGAGTTCGAAGCTAATAATCATAATATTTTGAAAAACGTCCTGACAAAATCTTAACTGTATTTTCCGTAATGAAAACTGTGATCTCGATCGAAAACTAGCAGAACCGACCACAAACACATTCCATACTGACAATTTGAGAGGTGACAATAGTCACATTGGTAGAGAAATTGATTATTTGATTTTCTTCAAAGTGGACAAAAATGTGGCTTGAATGAAACGCTTGCATGAAAAACGTTGTGTTCACCTCGGGGAGAAATAGGAAATTGCACCTTCCTTGGAGGAATTTCTAATTTTCTCGCTTGGTTAACAAATAACTATTGTAAATGTTCTCAAATTCAGTTGTTTTTAAGTTTATAATCATAGTTATTGAACGGTCCGTTTCGCCTAAACACTTTTATTAACCAATGTTATCAATTTGACGGGCATGAAATTGAACGTTTCAAAAATATTTTCCGTAAAACGTAATGCTTTACGGGAATCACGGAATAAAGCATAATACTTACTCAGTATGTTTGAAAAATTAGAATAATAAAATAACATAGTACCAAACCGATGGTAAGAGCTAAAAATTTTCACATTAATTTTATTTCATTTAAATGCATATATACAATAACGATAGGGCATAAAGGTAGAAGAAGGAAGAAAAAAAAATGTGGAAAAATAGTATAACACGAATAAAAGAAAACTTGCAAATAAAGTTGTATCTCAAACGTCTGCATCACGACAATGTTCAACTTGAATAAAATACAAATCGAATGAATAAATTATGAACAATAATATGCATTTTGAGAATATAATTTTTTTTGTTGAATCAAAAAAGAAAAATTTCCTGCTTGCATTTTGCTGTGAAGAAGCAAACCATTTATAAAAAAAGAAGATGCCAATCCGTTTGTTCATCTGCAAGAGATTCCTGTGTAATGTTTAAGTAATTGCGGGAATAAATTTTAACCAACACACTACAATATTTTAAGTTTTTGAATAAAATATTTAAACAAACTTGACTCTGAAGCGCGGATTCGAATTGCATTTAAGAGTGTTCATTGCAGACTTTTGCCAAGTGGAAAGTGTGAAAACTACCAAATTTAAGAATCTCTTTTATTAATATTGTCATCATCGAATAAGTCTGCCTGCAATGTAGGTGGTAGGGGTGGCTTTGATAAGAAGCAATAACTTTCGGTTTACATAAATGCAAAAACAAAGAAAATGTAATTATTCATCCGTGACAACAATGTAAAATAAACACCGCACGAAATATATTAACCGAGACAGAAAAGGGACACTTAAAAAGTCTCTCAGGAACTTGGAGTACAATTTTTTTCTTCTCACAAATATGCTTATTTGAAAAGGATTTCAGAACGAAAATATCATTTTCTTTGTCGAACTTTTAGTACCACACCTGAACAGAGATTTTGCAATGATTGAATCTTTGTAGAGATAATTAAACAGTTCGATTTAAGGCACAATCAATAAAAACCGACAAGTTATTCTTTTCGATTGATGGTTTTCTTGCATATCATTGTTAAGTGAGCTATTTTAAGTAAATATTTCTGATGCATATGGAAATAGAATAAATATGGAGCACACGTAATTTTTCCCACACAGAAATGCTTATTTTGTTAAACCTTTCTCTGTTATGCTTGCTACAATGTAACTCAACCTTTCCGACCCTAAGGTATATATCACATATGGTATTATATTGAGCCAACATCATATGTATAAAATCGTTCGTCTTCTTGCTTTTATGTTCATCGCATCCGCTGACGGGAAGCTGAATTTTCACGATATTTTAATTTCGGGAATATATGTATGCAATATTTTTGAAACTATTTCAAACTAAACCACGAAAGCGGAAAAATGTTTTCCGATTTTTTTTTTACCTTGTTCTTGCTATTGATTTAAATGAAATTGAAATGAAGTTAGGGATGTGAAAGAATTGACAATGATTGAGAATCCGTTTAGTTTACGTATCGAGTATCTATAGTTGCATAGTCAATTCTGTCTGTGCTTTAGTTGAATCAGTTCGATTAATGAATCACAATCTACCCGGTTTCAAAAAGAGTTAAACTTACAAAACTGTATTGAAGGACCAATCTAAGAATTTTATTGCATTTCTTTCGTATAAGTAGTCATTTAAGGGAATAAGCCACACTTAAAAAGTCAAGAAAATATTTTTTGCTTCAACAATTTCGTTTCAAATAATTTGTAACGTTTACCAGTCTGGGTTGTCTGCGTTCCGAATAGGTGGTTCTATGAAGCCATTCATGGCAAATCAAATGAAAAACCCATTACTAAAGCGGTAACAAACACGTTGTATCCTTCAGAAACACCGTTTTCTGCATTTAAAATGCAATATTTCGTAAAGGATTTTCGCGAAGAATGAAAAAATGTATTATGCAGACACAAAATCCACCGTTCAGTGATGGGCAACAGATTTGAAATTCCTTCATAATAAATATTTTTCAAAAAGAATTATGAAAGAAGAATATTGTAGCTATTGTATCTTTATCTCTTGAAACCACTACCGTGAAATCTTTCAGACGGGAAGTGCAATTAAACAAAATCTAGAAGTGGTGTAATATTAAATAATATACAAGTTTTATGCGATGATGAAACGAGTTCTTAAGTTTCATAGAAAATTCATTTAAACGTAAAAAAAACTTTCAAAACTTAATTTAGTTCTTTTGCTATGGTTTCCCCCATTTTTCTTTTTCCTTTATAAAATTTGAGCCTTAGATTGGCAGGTGCAAATTTCTTGTTAAGTATCAAATAAAACTATAATTTAAGGTCGTTAAAATTAGCCATAAAAATATTGTTACGTATACAATACACGGTGAGGGTTATACGAACGCAATGTTATAGTGAATATCCTCGTAAAAAGTTGGCTTAATATTATATATTTATTACTCGGCATTAAACGTTATTATCAATATAACCTCTTTGAGTGGATATAAAGGCAATATGACGAACTTTGCAACTATCTACTCAAGAATGGGGATTATAAATTGAGGTAAGTAGTCAGACAGAGTTGTCTCTGTTCCAAAGAAAGTCGCTTCAGCTATAAAGATATACACATGAATCATAAATCATTTGCTTTTCATTTTAAAGCAATGAATGGCATTAAAAAATTTCGGCCATCATGGCTTAGCAGCCTTCATTCATATTTACACATGTCTAAGTTTAATTTGTTCAACTTGATTCAAAGGCTTGTGTTAGTGTTTACTCTGCAAAATATTCTATACTTTTCAATGCGGAAAAGTCAAGGTATATACTGCATTCTATGTACATCCTTTCTTCTGTATTTATAGCTTTTAAGGCCGGGAGAAAACCATGTAAATGCGTACTACGTACACAGCTTTGCGCACAAAATAGTATCAATAGTGAAAGATCCCTTCTTGAGGAATTAGGAGAAATCAACGGATGAACTAACATCGACAAAGAGGGAAGATTTGTGTAAATGGTGTGCGGGATCATTTCGAATCGTAGTGAACCGGGCTATAGCCAACGCACTTCAAGCATGAGTGATCATAGTGGTCAGGTACAGAAAGTACTATGCTTTACATGAAAATGTATTTACAGTGTTTTACCCGATGTTTTACGTTTGAATGATGCAGTGTACAGTTTCAGTACTCTATTTAGAACTTATGCTTGAAGGGCGTTGCTGTAGCAAAATATTGAAAAAGACGGGATTGTCAAAAAAGGCCTATAACATGTTTACATGCCCATAAAGAAAGTTTACAGTTAAAAATAAACTTTTCAATCCAAGGGTTTAATCCAGTTAGGACCAGGTGGACGTGCCTTACAAGCGCAATGTAAACATTTACGATAAACGCCTTAACCTGGCCTTAAAATAATCGGATTTTGATTTTAATTTCACTGTCCACCATAGAAACTGCGAAACTACTATTGATATAGCATAAATCTTCTAATGACCAAATAAAAATGAATGAAGTCAGAGAGTTTCGAGCGAAACCAGTGTATAAAAATGTTGTAAGAAAATAGAAAATTTAGTGAACGACGTTCACTGAACGTGGTTCAAATGATGATTCAAGAACTGACATTGCACGAAAATCTTTTTTTTCGACGATGGACTGGGCTTCACGCCTTCATACCACAGATGCAGATATTGTGCAAGGCAAATCAATAAGTGAATGCACTCTCTATACACTTTTAAATATTTTTTTTTCATCTTTCGTTCGTCTGGAGTTGGAGCGATGCTTCATTGGCAAGTACATAATAAAATAGGTTAGCACGGTATAGAATTTAAACTGAGAAAGTATAATTTATAAGGAAGTGACGCTGAATGAAATCGAATGTATCCAGAATAAGTGAAGTGAGTACTGCCGACAACTGTTTTATGCAGATCGATAAAAAACTATTTCATTGATTTGATTATCGATACAAAATGCAAGCAAATGAGCCATGTCGTTCATCATCGGACGTGTGAAGCAGTTTCACTGAAGCTGTTACTTTAAACATTGCTAATAATGTTACTTCTTACCACATAATGATGCAGTCTTTCTGGAGATAAAAATGGAACTTATTTTGAAGCAGGGTGGCTTCTGGTTGTTGTTAGTCTTCGTTCATATAAAAACTTTGAAAATAATTCTTTTCGACATGCGGCAAAATGTTACTCAAATATACACACAACTAAGTTGGCTAAATGAATTCTGATGATGATGGTCTTAATTACCGTTTATATTTTTATTATTTCTCACCTGCGAGGTCATTCAAAAGATAAATTTTATTGCACGTAGCCATAAAATAATATAAGATGCTGGACATAATACAAGATAAATATTTCTGTTTTTTACAATTCTTCAAATCACCATTCACGCTTATTTATCAACGCATCACCACTAATAATGATAAAAGCAAAGTTTAACGGATCTTTGTCAATCTCGATGTCAATAATAATCAAATGATTCGAAAGAAACAAGAACAACAAAAAGAACTGTGATATCTCGGGTTTATTAAATTTATCGACAAAAGTAAAACAAACATAAAAACTTATCGTGTGTTTACCATTCATACTTAAACGAAAATGGGTGGTCTAATCGAATTGTTTTTTTTTTGTTCTTGAATCGGACAGCAGGTGAGGATGTGTCCGAATTACAATAAAAACTGGTACCTACACGCACAGTTTACAGAAAAAAGAGAAGAGAAGAAAATATACCTCCAAATGCATTTGGGAAAAAAAAAATTAAAACAAAAGAAATCGATGTTTTATATGAAAATAAAATTAATAATTTGTACATTTTTTTATTATTATTTTAATTTCATTAATATTATACAAGTTGCGTCGATTTAAGTCGAAAACATCGGTTATCTCCTTTTATACCTGAGTTATTGATATAAATAACCCAAAAAATATTAAGCTGTGTCATGTTAACAACATATAAAAAGTGGGCGTTCCTTTCATATATAAATTTCTGATTTTTTTTCTGCCGCAAAAATTGGCGATACTTTTATTTTTGTTTTATGATGTATGTGTGTGTCTGTTTATAAATGATTCGGTACAACAAGAGAGTCAAAAGAAACGAAATAATAAAAAAAAAACTACAGAAACGAAAGACTAAGAAGATTTAGCCATCCTCGTGATGGAGATGTATAACTACCTCATGGTATGAAATTAAGTATGTAGATTATGTGAAGAAGATAATAAAGCTGCGAGTGATTACGATATATTCGTGAACACTTATCAAGCTGTCAAAAATGTATAGCAACAACATAATCAACGAGCGATATTTTCGAATCGTTTTTTTTTCTCTCCACCTCGCGCATTATTTCCCTTTCAGAAATAAGGTAAAAACTTAAATTATAATCTTTTGTTATCACAACAATCAATACGATTTGCTCGGAAGGAATATACTTGGGTTGTAGACAGAAATTAATCGGCGCATTGTTTGACTTGTTTATCGAACCGATGAATATTTACTGTACAGCAAATTATAATGTAGGAGGTCCTTTCTTGAAACTATGACAAATGCAAACAAGTACGAATATATACAATTATAATCATTGACCGGTGCTTGTGGCTGTTGCTAGTAGACACACGTTACACAAAACTTTCGTCGGCAATGGTAAGTCAATTTTTCACATGTGCAACTAAATTTCGTATTCATATCGCTTGAAAAATTCACTCGACAGATTGCTCAATCGCAAACTTGAAACTCCAATCAATCTTATGCGTCAGTCGTTGCAATTTACTTTGAAATTTTTCTTTCCGTAATTACATATTATCTTGACAGATTTCTTGGAATTACTGGTTTCTGAACCACTTTTTTTTATTGAAACACTCCTCCAAAAAATAATACGAAATTGTTGGCTTTGATTTTGTACTTTTCCTTATATACCTTCTGTGGATAGTATCTCAATTTAGCGGTGT
>NW_023503766.1:0-16828 GCF_014529535.1 Bradysia coprophila | reverse complement strand
TGCCGACAATGCTACGACAGAAACAAAACAGCGGTCACAGGTAATGTATTTTTATTACATTATCTGTGGCAGGTAATTTATTTAAGATTAACTGTGTCTGGTAATGTAAGCATCACTTTGACAGTTAATTTGCAAATAAAAGAGTTGCACGCGCTGGATTCGATCCGGGAATTCCCAAATCATGTGTCTAGTGCGTTGTCATTGAGCCATTCAATCACTTGACTTTTCATAGCTTTATTGTGAATATATGCTACAACATTACCCGTAACAGCTAATGTAGGCTACCCGCGACAGGTAATGTACATTACATGCTACAGCTAACATTTGGCCGACGCATTATCTGTCACATGTAATTCTTGCCAGATAGCCTATTTACATGAAGCTTTGGGGCACGATACCAATCACAGATAATTTATTTCTGTCAGGTAACTTTTCGTAACATGAGAAACTGTTTGAAAAGATTATCTGTCACATGTAGATTGAAAAAATATTTTTTGTCGGTGTGCCGTGTAACTCACCAGCAATGCGGTATAACTCACAGTGAATCCGACATAACTCACTGGCAATGCTTTGAAACTCATCGGCAATGCTGCATAACTTACTGTCAATGCTATAACTTACCGTCAATGCGGTATAACTCACCGGCAATGCGGTATAAGTCACCGGCAATGTGGTATAAGTCACCGGCAATGTGGTATAAGTCACCGGCAATGCGGTATAAGTCACCGCAATGCGGTATAAGTCACCGACAATGCGGTATAAGTCACCGGCAATGCGGCATAAGTCACCGGCAATGCGGTATAAGTCACCGCAATGCGGTATAAGTCACCGCCAATACGGTATAAGTCACCGGCAATGCACATGCGGTTAATTATACGCTAGCACTGCATTATAACTCACCGTCAGTGTATTATAACTCGACGACAGTACGTTATAACTAATTGCTTGGTGAATTATAAGTGACCTGCAAAGAATTACAGCAGCGATTTATAATTTTCCGGCAGTGACACTTAATTGACTGGAGATATCAAGGACTTTAAAAACTCTACAAAATCTAACATATGCTCGGAACTAAATAAATACACTTGAAGTAAAGGCTTTAACATTTCAAATGTCTCACTGTCATTTTTTTCAAAGAATGTCATTGTGAATTCGCAATGACACAACGAAATTCTCAGAAACATTTGTCAGTGAGACATTTGAAATGTTAAAGACTGTAAGTGTATGAAATAGGGAAATAGGTAGGAAATAGGACATGCAATATTTTGAACGTTACGGTTTAGCAATGGAAAATTCCCGTTTCACATTGCCAGCATGTTCCGCATCGGCTTACAATGATTGTGTTATCTTTTTTAGAGATGCAATTACGACAGTAATTTAAATGAAATCCATTTTATTAGGTGTTGCAAAATTTATTAGAAAATTATTGGAAATTTGACCCGAATCTCTTGTTGAACTTCTTCAACGCTGACACTTCAGAATTATGTTTTTTGTCGTTAGGCAAATCCCAGGCAAAATGAAATTCCCAGAAAGGTGATTTAGTGTCAGTGATGTAGCCATCTCCTTTTATTTTTTGTGCCCGTTCTAATCCGTCGTCATCGACTGGGTATACGAACGCCGGGCAAAATTTTGTACTTTTGTATGGTTGAAATTTCATCCAGCCGAATCTCTGTTGCTGCAGGACGGGACGACATTGGCTCAACGATTGGATCCACCGATACAAACTCCTAAATATAGTGTTCACGTTAGAAATGTATTCACAGGCATGTAGTAACTACAATTACCTCTGTCCAGAGGAAAGTATTATTGACATTGCAAACACCATTCTGCGCTTCTTCCATTTCGTACCCACCAGATTTCATCTAAAAGTAAAATTGTGTCTGTTGTAATCGTGTACTGTTAATTGGTAAATGGAATAAATTAAATATTTACTGGTTCTGGGAGTAGATCGTTCCTGCCTGTGTCTGTATTCAAATCGCCGTTATGGTATGATATTATGACCTTTATTCGATGATCCATTAGTCTGTAAGTTTACGAACGAACGTCTATTATTCAAGTTCAAGTTCTTTAGTGAAAGTTTTAAGCCTAACAGAAAATTATGGTCTTGAAATGGAATGAAATGATAAAAACGTTCTTGACAACTATACTGTGGAAATTCTGAGTTATCCGGAAACTCAATTTCGTGGGTCTTTGGAATCCGTAATTTGGCACTTTCTATAAACATAGCTGGATTCCAATCGAACAAAGAAACAAATTTTTTACGACGAAAATTCGCATATTTTTTTGATATGGGTTGATTATTATTAGATTACGTGGTTGACCGTCGAAGGAGAAATAATTTCCAGGATTATTTTGTTGTTTGCGTTGAAAGGAATTTTCAAAAAGCGGAAATTTTGAAATTGAAGTTATTGGATAGATCAGAACAGATTTGGTATATACGTTGATAATCAGTTTCTGATCAAGGACTTTTGAAAGGTGATTTTTTTGTATTGAAATTTTTTTGTATGGAAATGATGCTCACCGATTTAGCCAGCTTTTTCTCATAATTGTCGTCTACGATACCAATGGATTGAATGTTTGATTCTTCCGATTCGACCTAAAATTATGAAAGGAAATTGTAACAAATTTGTTTTCAAAAATATGTTTCTGAAAGAGGAAACAAACCTGTTCATGAACTGATACGTGCTTACGCTCGGTTTGAACATGGGTTCCTGGTCGGTTTGGTAAAAGTAACAGCACCTTGTCGTCGTTAGCATTCTGCTTCATAACATACAGTTCTTCTTGGAGCTTCTCGTTTTTAAGAGCCAACTGAGCATTAATGTTCTCAGTTTCTTTTACACGATTTTCAAATTCACCAATTAACATGTTTGTACGGGCTTTCAAATTGTTAAGTGTTACGCTCAGATTTTCATTTTTCTTCAGTTCTATTTTTGCTAAATCCAATTCATGCTGGATTTTCACGTTTGTGTCGGTCAATTCAATGTTTCGTTGATCAGCAGCAGACAATTTCACAGCCAAATCCTGAATTTGGCGATGAGATTTTGATTCCGTATTGGCCAAGTGATCCTTCATCTCATTGAGGTCTTGTTGAATCTTGATATTCACCTCGGTCAGTTCGATGTTTCTTTTATCGGCAGCGGACAACTTGTGGTGCAATTCCTCAATTGTACCATCCAGATTCGATTTCAAATTGGCTAAATGACTGTTCGCATTCAATTCATGCCGGATTTTCACGTTTGTGTCGGTCAATTCAATGTTCCGTTGATGAGCAGCAGACAATTTCACAGCCAAATCCTGAATTTGGCGATGAGATTTTGATTCCGTATTGGCCAAGTGATCCTTCATCTCATTGAGGTCTTGTTGAATCTTGATATTCACCTCGGTCATTTCGATGTTTCTTTTATCTGCAGCGGACAACTTGTGGTGCAATTCCTCAATTGTATCATCCAGATTCGATTTCAAATTGGCTAAATGACTGTTCGCATTCAATTCATGCTGGATTTTCACGTTTGTGTTGGTCAATTCAATGTTTTGTTGATCAGCAGCAGACAATTTCACAGCCAAATCCTGAATTTGGCGATGAGATTTTGATTCCGTATTGGCCAAGTGATCCTTCATCTCATTGAGGTCTTGTTGAATCTTGATATTCACCTCGGTCAGTTCGATGTTTCTTTTATCTGCAGCGGACAACTTGTGGTGCAATTCCTCAATTGTACCATCCAGATTCGATTTCAAATTGGTTAAGTGATCAGACTGTTTATCGTTCGTTTTGTACAACTTGACGTTATGTACATCCGATATGGGTGAATTCTGTAAATCCTTCAAATTGGATTCCAAGTTAGCAGAATGGTTTAATCGCAGCGTTCAATTCCTGTCGAAGTAATCCATTCGTTTCGGCCAACTCACAGTTGAGTTGATTTCCAGCGGACAGCTGTTGAATCAAATCCTGTTTCTCGTTTTGCAAAACGAGATCAATACTAGCAAATCGTCTCTTAACTGTCGCCAACTCTTCTTGAAGTTTATTATTTGTTTCAGTCACAACGCTCTTCAACTTATCTGCATCAGCACATTTTTGAGCCATAGCATTCGATTCATCCTCCATCTTGCCCTGTAATTTGGAATTGGCCTCAACTACTTTCTCTAAGGTCCTAATGAGAGTCGACTTTGCCTCGATTTCACATCTTAATTGCGTTATTTCAGCTTTCAAAAGTTCGTTTTGCTTTTCTGATCTTTGGAAAGACTCCGTTAATTCAAAGATCACAGAATCTTTCTGTTTGAAAACAGTCAAATGAAAGCGTTCTGAACTGTTAGTTTCATTTTCTGCTGCGTTGTGTCCGATGGATTTGGTCAAATTATGAATATCTTTTCGAAGCTCACAGACTGTTAATCGAAGCGCATCTGTAAATAACAAAACGTAAAATGCAACTGTACGCAGTACGAATACACGATAACTTTATCTGAGAGGTAGCTTACTCACCAATATTTGTTTCGTCATGCATGATTGCTTCTGCAGAAATATTCGGGATCACACACCGTGCACGTTTTGCTGTTTGAATAGTTTTTGGTTTGTTGACAACATCATTCTTTACCGTACTCATACTGATGTCGGTTAACAGTACATTGCATGGCGATACGATTTGAGATGACGACGAGGACGAATCTGAAGACGTTGTTGGTCTGGAATTTCTTTTTTTCAGCGAGTGGCCGATCTAAAACATATATGAAAATCAGAAAGTTTGAGGCAACGGTTTGTTAATGTAACTTAGTCAGCTCGTGATAGCTTGAAACTACACTGAAGCAGTTTGTAATAGGAAACAATTGAATTCGTTGCTTCTGACTAATTATTTGAGAACATGTGAAAATAATGAAATTTAAAGAATTTCGAATAGACAAAGTATTTTCATATCATTAAATATCAAATATGTCGGTCCATTCACCACTATCACCGACGCAACATTGATTTATGGCTTCTAGGGAAGATCAATTGATGTAATAAAGCTGAGAATTTGCATTGTTAGATAGTTTCCTCAATTATTTCAACTTCTATTACGAAGCCTCACATTATCAGCAACTGACCTACATTTAAAAAAATTCAAAAGTATTTCGCCTACCGCCATTCCGAATGATTTCGCTTGTCAAATGAGATGTTGCAATCAAGGGCTGTGGCGCTCTGAATGTTGCAGTCGAATTGATTTGGTTCTGTAGAAAGTACAGTAACTAAGCTTAAGCAAGACACTTAACATAGTCTTAATCTATCTATAGTCATTTACCTCGAAATTAGATGCAAATCCACCGAGTTGCAATGCCTTCCAACACTCGGAGAGATATTCGTTTTCAATATCGAATGCTGTCATCTTCGATGACAGAATGGTACGTTGCACTTTGCCTACACTCATTGGCACCCGTACAAAGTAATTTAGCTTCTTCGATGTACCCTTGCACACATTTAGTTCGATTATCCGAAGTTTTATCTTTTTCGAAATAATGCTATCAATTTCTCCTTCGGTGATTTCGATCATTTCGTTCACTTGCACATTGAATTCTTCAGGAGGCTGCCAAGCTGCTCCTAATAGCTTTTTGCCAATTAATGGGTAATGACGAGCTGCCCAAAAGCCAAGCAATTTACTTTGGCGAATTTGTCTTAAGTTTGATGTTGCATTCTTCCAATCGACCAATAAATCATCCTTATCAACGACTAATGTCTCACCGGTCATTACTGATATCATAGAATTAATGTGAATGTTGTCGTGCAATCGGGTGTGCAACACAACGCTTTTCAGTATTTCCAAGAACACATCTATGCTGGTTTCAATGCATGTTGGTAGTAAAACATGTAATGGAGGTGTATTCTCAAATTCACTCATGTTATGGTTTTTACAGATTCACAGAATGAAAGTCTTATTTTTACAATTATTGTGCACATGTATGTGCAGAATCACACAATTGACGTATTTGAATTTACCCTACTCAAGCATGGCTTACTTATCTTTTTTTTCAATTTGACACAGTAAAGAGTCTGTTCACTTCGAAAATTAATAAACTGAATCGATCTAACGCACTTTATTATAGACTAGATTTGTGCGGAAAAATTAGTTGCAAATGACAAAATTAAAAAAAAAAACCTTTGCAAAGTGTTTCTGTTATGTCGGTTCTTGTTATTCACATAGTTTTTCGCTACAACAACAACGATTTATGCAACTCAGCATCATAATGTGCAAAATTTGCAAACTTTAGACGCATCTGTTTCATAAATCGTTGTAAGAATCTCGGTGCAAAGTACTTTATTAGGCTCATGTCATAAATAACTATTTCGCTTCCAAAATGAGAATCATAAAATAAATAAAAGTTAATTCAGCACCGCCACATTTTTTAAAGGCTTGAAAGTATTGACATTTCACTTCCGTTCCCATTAAAATAACCGAAAATCAAAGTCAAGTTTGCTGTAGCTAAGAGTGAAATATATATACAATTTTCTCTTAATATCTAAACATAATTGTTCATAACTTAAGTTCTTGTACAGCAAGAGATGTTAAAATTGCTTGCAAATATCTATTCACGCCGTAAGTGTGCCTAAAATTTGAATTTCAAGGGAACGAGTCGATGAAAAAGCAAACCGAAATAGTTATTTGTGTATCTGTTTTGGACGATTGTTTTTAGGCAATTTCACTTCGTTCGGGCTACATGCGAAAGTGCCTAAAATCAATCGTCCAAAACAGATACTCAAAAAATTTTTCATGTAAGGGGTCGAAAACCCAAGAAAAATCTCGAAACTCCCTCATTTTCGGCCCCGACACATGAAAAATACATTTCAACGCTTTCTTGAACAGTTTGTTCATTTCATTTTTAAACAGTTTCTAAAGATTGTCGATATGTCAGAGTTTTTAATGTACCCAGTCAATTAAGTTCTTCCCAAATTGCGCAATATTTGAATTCGCGATAGAAATTTTAAATTTTGCGCCAAAAATTCATAATTTGGGAAGAACTTAATTGACTGGGTACATTTAAAACTCTGACATATCTAAAACTGTGTAAAAATGACATGAACAAACTGTATGAAAATGCGTTAGAAAGACTTTAGTGAGAAAGATTTTGAATTTCGACCGCACTTACGGCGTGAATTGTATCTACTGTATATCAATAGATCTCTTCCATCGTACTGTAAAAATGGTTTTTGGCAATAAATCCGAAAAAAAGATATATCATTCACAGAATCATAACCGCGAAGCTTTCGTTTAGGATTCGTCAAAAATCTTTTTTGGTTATACCCAAATATCTACTTTGTGGAGGTAATGCCATTCGGTGGTAAAAACACCTTTTTTGAAAATGTTTGATTATGATTTACTTGTGTTTCACCAAATATTTTCGCTAACTCAAAACAGATGGCCCGAGTTTCTATTCTCTTTTTTGTTTTTAACGAAGGGAATAGATGATTCGCTTATATATGACATTACCTCCACACTATAATAACAATTATATCGTGATGACGTTTTAAACACTTAAAATAACATAGGAAGAGACCGATATGTTAATAGATCTCTTCAGATGGCGGAAATAATGACACTGCCCAGTTCACTTTGACTATTTTGTGTGCTAACTAATTACAGCCAACCTCACAAAAGCAGAATATTTTTTAGATTCCTGAGAAATTCAACACAAAATCTATGATTTTTCGGATCAATTTAGTGATTTTTGCTTAACTTCAAATATAAACATTTCCCGGTTACCACTTTTCGCAACAAAGAATTCAAATATTACCCCGTTTCGTGAAGTTTGCTGTTAGTTAGTTAGAACACAAAATTTGGCATGCGATCGCACTGTCAGTGGTAAAAATTTTGATCTATATGCTAATAAGAGCATACAAAGCATCGAATATGTACCAACATTCTTAGATTGTCTACCCATGAATCTCTCGTTTTAGAAAACGTTTGTTATATTTTAGTGTCAATCTTTTAATTTGATTAATTTGACCTTTTCCTAATCAATTTGTTGCATTATTCGGTTATGTAAGACAGTAAAATAGTACTAGAGTATCTATACGCGACATTTTATATCTGGTTTTCCACTTGAATTTGAATAATAGTTTATTAAACATAGTCGTGAACATCAAATTTCCTATTCACAAGTCGCGACTGATATGTACATTCAAATGATTACTATAATTCGATGGGAATTCACTGAAAATAATCATAAACTGAATTTAATCGATACAAACAAATGTACTATTCAAATGATCATAGTAGCCATAGTAGCCTGTTACGTACACGCATATCATATCGGGACAAAGATGGAGTGCGAAAAAAATGTGTTTGTTTCGCGATTGAAAGAAATAAAAGAAATACTTTTGGAGCTTGGAAGTGTCGTAAATGAAATAAATGTAAGTACAGGAAAACCCTCATGAACGGCCAAATCGAATTTGATTTTTCTAATCCACTGGACGTTTTGAAGGATCTACACGAGTCGAACAATTTGCTTAACCCCGTATCGAAAGCAAGTGATTTATCAAATGTAAGGGTTACCTGTTTTTCCATTTGAAAAAATCTTGATCATTCATTATTCTTTCGAAGGCGCCCGACAGTAACATCAGCTTTGGAGGGCACAATCGAATCGGAAGTAAAGACTGTTGGTCGAAAGGATGTAAAAAATCTATAAATCAAATCCAATCGATTCAAACCAGTGCTCTGAGCGTTTGTGCAACTACATGGAGCAGAAATGACAACGGTCAGTCAAATGTAAGTCAAAGATTTTTACAAGTTAGAGCACACCGTAAAATGCTAAGAGTGGTTACTTACGAATTGGAATGTTCATAAGAATCAACGGCAAGAAATCAACAATATACCTTCATTTTATATCTTTTGATAGGCATCGCACACGTTGGACAAAGCTATTTCATCTGAATCCAACTCGATAAACCATCTGTGTTATACGTCTGAGTCCAACTCGGTAAACCATCTGTGTTGTGCATCTGAATCCAATTCATTAAACCATCTGTGTTATACATACACCGGCAACAGCTATGCAAACGAAAATGTAAGTTTCAAACTCAGGCTTTTTACAACTAACTTTCTTAGAGTTAATCAAATTGTTCGAATCGGTGAAAAGTTTGTATTTTTTGAAGTAGTTCACGCATAAATTTTCGATTTCTAATCCAAGTACGTTTTTCTGAATTCTTTCACAAGTTTCCCACTACTACTTCGAGGATTGTAATTTCTTTCTTTGACAAAAAGTTTTCCAGAAACGGAAAGTGAAAAAATCTCCAATTTCACTACAATTGTTTACTCCTCAAGCTAAAGTAAAAACGCAAACATAACCATTAGGATAATATTCCGAGCGGACAGAACGCCGTTTCGATTATGATTTGCAAATCGTTGATTCGATTTTCTGTTTGTCTAATTAATTTGCTTTACATTATCATAGGTAATGGGCGTAGTACTTCCAACGGTGCATGGATTCGATGAAAAGCGTCTCGAGTGTGTGCTAGAGGTAAGGACGTTTTGCATATAGTTAGATAATGTATAGTTAGAAAATGCACAAAATGTCTTCGGTGTATACGTATTGCGTAACACATTCTATGAAAGTCTTTTTTCTGATTGACTTTCCGTGCAAAATGATGAACAAAAAAACATGGCGACATTGCGTTCTGAAATTTCTGAGATTTTTTTCAATTAATACTTTCATTTCACATTGTGTGTATTCCTGTTCATCACTTGTTGTTTGAAAACTTTTACGATACCTTACATCGACAAGTCAAAAGTTATCAAATTACACAACAATTAATATTTCGATTCACCTTGACGGTTTTTTTTAGTTTGTTCCACTACAGAAAATTTCGTGTCACTGCAAAGAGTATTTACCTTGAATTAACTATGATCACAATACTGTTATGATTCCACTGTTTGTTCTAAGCAGACCACATTCTGTTCACTGTGGTAGTAATAACGCAAAATAGTTTATTTTACTAACTAGTTAGTAAATGTGGTTGTAAAACAAATAAATATTTTGTTTCAGGAAGCATCGTCGAAAAATGTAGTCAACTACTTATACTACCTATTTGACAAACTATGACGTGAGTAATGATGCTATTTTATGTTCATTTCTTTTAACTCTTCGAAGGCGTAACGTTTCTCTCACGTTTGATAAATGGGGGCCACAGCATTAGTTTGCATATGTTTCACGTGTATTACGTCATAAAATAGAAATACGTGGACACAGTGGACTAAATAAATACACGACAGCACTTTTAGGTGTTCTTGACTCTTATGACTATACATGGGGCTTTGTATTTGAGACTTTTTATTGTATATGTACAGTACAGTGGCGGACTTTCAATTTTGTGCACTATTTTGATTCAGCTGTTCGACCAGCTGGTCCATGTAAACAAAGTAAGTCAATTATATAATCAGAAGTAGATAAAGATAGACCAGCTGGTCAAACAGCTGAATCAAAATAGTTCACAAAATTGAAAGTCGGCCACTGTACACACCGACAGTGTTTGCATCTGAATCTGTAACTTTGCGCTCGTAAAAAAGTCTATTAGTATAAGTTGCTCTAACGCATTTTGCAAAAATTATGAAGAAGAGGACGTCGGTTAAATCCAGAGAAACGATAAAAGACAGCGCTGCGCCGGCTCGCCATATGTTATCATTTTTCTGGTTAAATCGAGTCACTCCAAAGTCTAATTAGAATCTATAGTGAGAGTACTTTAGGTGTATCTAGCAATATATTGATGAATTATTGACGCCGTAAGTCCGCCGAAAAAATTAAAAGTGTGAAACCCAAACCATACCCAGTGTCGTATTAAGTAATTCACGATATTCTCATCAGAGTGCGTTGCAGTTTATTTTTCAATTCATCCACTGATTCACTCAAAATTCAAATTCAAGGGCACTTACACTTATAGTTAGATTTTTATCACTGTAGCAGTTTGACAATTGTTTAACAATAATAAATTTTGAAAAATTGAATGGCTTAAAATATTGATTTCTTCTACTTCTACTATTTGCTGAAAAAATATAGGCGCTAGACACGTGCGACACCAGAATGGAAATCGATTTTGGAGAACCACGACTGTTTCAACGCAACAGAACCATACGTATCATAAAGAGTATGAACTCAAAACAAACGTCGGCAGCGACACGGCAATCGGTACTTATTGACGAAGAAACGCTTATAAATTGAATTTCTGCATACAGAAGCACTAAGTAAGAACTGTTTTCAGATTTAATCGATGAACGAGCCGTGATGGAGAGTGATGATACGAATTTTACTCGCGTGCCGATAAGTTCATCATATGGGAATGAAACCAATTTCGTTGTGACGACATCAATCATGGTCCATCGAGAATCTGATGAGAGGAACGTATTCGACTACGGTTCGGTTTCTGACGTAGATGTAGACGTAGACGAAGACGTAGATGGCGAAGATGATTTCATGGAATGTGAAACAGTTGGTACGTATACTATGAATTAGGAAGTTTACTCCATGCTAAGACAAAATTCGAAATCACATGACAGAGATTGAACGTAATCGAGGATGCGATAACAGTAAAATGGTCATTCCCACATCCGATGCAGGACCCAAAAAATACTTCTGCAAGTATTGCAAAGAGCGGACTCTAAAGTTGGAGCGCCACCTGCGAACTCATCACAGCAACGAACCAGACGTAAAGAAATACTTGGCTTTTCCTCCTCGTAAGTTAATATTTAAGATTTTCTATTCTCGAGTTAGTTAGAATTTGTAATGTAACTGTAGAGTGCGTCACTTTTCTATGAAAAAATTAGTATGAGATAAATCAAGAGGCATGTCTCCCATTTTTCCGTATGTTTTTGCAAATCGTGATCTTTGTTGAATGGTGTTATCAGCTTGCACCTCAAGTGCCAATCTAAACTTTTGTTCTCTCTTTCTCTGATTTACCAAAGAGGGATTCTTTTGAAAAAATTTCTCAGGAGTTGTCGGGAAAACCGTTTTTTGTCAATAGCTTCAACATGCGAGATGTGACTAAAGTCAAATTGTGTGCGTTTATGAAGGTCGAAAGGGGACTACAAATACAGCCGCCACAACAAGTGAAACTGACTCCATTTCTATCTGTGAGGGTGGGTCTGGTAGTGTCAATGGATAAGCGTGAGTTCCAGTTAGAGCTTCCTGCACATGCCAGCCCAGAGCCCTTCAAAAATGTCAGTTTTATCGAGGTTTTTCGACGTTAATCGTGACTCATTACAAGAAAATGATTGTGCATGAGAAGATGAACCAAATTTCCCGATGGCTGATCCGTTTGACTGTAAAGATTAGGCACAAAAAACGGCCTCCAATTCGTAATTTTCCTATGAGCGAATGTTTACGTTTTGGAGTTTAGATAAAGCTATAACAAATTTATACATATTTGAAGCATGCCGTAGAACAATTTTTTGCTTAGAATAATGTTATACGTCAATAACAAATTCCTTGTTAAAACTTCTACCCGATCTCACATAATTTCCTCTTACTAAAAATCGTCTGACGAAAGAAGTATTGGTGAATGCAGGTTATAAATTTCATTTTTCCTTTTTTCTTCGCAGGCTCAGCTTCTCGTCGAAAGATCATACTCAAAATACTAAAACAAGGAGAGTTTAAATGGAACAATGACGAAAAGCTAAATGGTGGTGAATATGCTGTCAGACGGCGGCAGAATAAAAAATTTAAGAAGAATCCTTGGGACATGATAACGTGTATTGGATGCTTGGGAGCGTACAGTAAGTCATATTTGAGACGCCACTGGAACAAAGAATGTGCGAAAAATCGATTGATTGGCGAGCGTGGCTTACATCAGCTCGGTAGAGCTGTTGAAGGAAGAGTGCATTCCAATGCGTCTGACGATTTAGTGGACGTATTTTCAAGCTTCACAGAAAACGAGAATATTCGATACATAAGACACGACTGGCTAGTGGTTTGCTATGGAAATGATCTTTGCTTGAATCATTCTCCGCATTACCAGCAAGGTATATCCGTGGCAAGTTGACGGCCGCTGGAAAAGTCCTGCGTGCATCCAAATCGATTTCGACGGAACTGACGGACATGTCATCTCTTTTTCACGTAAAACATTGCAACACAGTGGTTGAGGCCATTCGCAGCATGGGAAAGTTCGATCACAAGACAAAGAAATTTGGAAGTCCAGCAACCGCTTCGACTACAGTAACGCTAATCAATGCAATGGGTGAATTACTTGTCATCGAAACCATGAAATCGGACGACCCAGAAAAGGAGAGAGATGTCGAACGTTTCTTGAAAGTGTTCAAGAAGGACGTAAAAACCAAAATCAACAAACTAGTCGCTGTTACGAGACTAGAGAACAGACGTCACAAGAAGGAAAACATTCCAACGACAGCTGATGTAAACAAACTGGCAAAATATGTTGATTCGGAACGAGAAGCTTGTTACTCACAATTGCTTGAACATTATTCGTACGGTGTTTGGTTGAAATTGTGCCAGATGACCATGGTGTCAATTTTAATTTACAATCGACGAAGAGCCGGAGAGATGCAGAACCTCCTTATGGAGGATTTCGAACAGCGAGAGATGGTTGCAGATCAGTGCGATATGTTATTAGCTGTTATACCGGAGGAAGCGAAACGAAAGATCAAAAGCCGTGTGACTGTCAGAAATAAATTAGGAAAAAAACTGGTTCCAGTCTTGTTGAAACATCACTGGGACGATTGTTTGCAGCTTATTATTCGTCATCGTGAAGAAGCCGGTATACCAGAAAACAACGAATATTTGTTCCCACTACCTACGCAGTTAGGTAGGATCAGAACCGCCAATGTATGCACTATAATGCGATCTGTTTCATTGGCATGTGGAGCTGAAAATCCCTCTAGTTTGAGAGGCACAAATTTAAGAAAACACATGGCCAGTTTTTCTTCTACAAAAAATCTTAGTGACAACGACATCAGCAACCTGGCTGAGTTCATGGGACACGCTGAAGCAGTACATCGTGCATACTACCGGACCAATCCATTAACGAACCAAGTTGGAACGATGAGTTTCCTATTGGAATCCGCACTAGGGAATGACAGCTCACACGACAGTGGAGATGAGGGTGCCGACGACACTGTAAATGATACTGAGAATGAAAGTGACGAATATGAAAGCGAAGAATATGAAATCGACAGTGAATCGGACAAGGTTATTCCGTTGAAAGCGGCACGCAAAACTGCGAAAAGAAATGGTTCCCGGGCAACCAACAAAATTCGTCAGACGGGCTCAACCACTAATAAAAAACGAAACGTCAAACCCAAGGGAGCGATTAAACAACGGAAGAAAAGTGCGAAAACAACTGAACGAAAACGGAAGGTCACACAGGAGGGGCACGGGGCAAGCAACGTAAAATGAAATGATTTTTTGATGATTATGGAAATTTCCTTTTTTAATAATTCGATTTATTGTTAAACTCCACTTGGCATGAAAACTTGAAGAAACGATTGAATAAATAAAAGCTAAGTTGGAGAAAAACAGAAAGTTTTAAAAATTTACGGAAAATTGGAGAAATGCGTAATTCTTTGAATTAGTAATCTTGCAAGTGGTCTCTGAACAATTTTAGTGTTCTCCCTTCACATGAAATTGGTCATGGTCCCTAATTTTCGAATTACCACAAACTTAGCACCGAAACACAGAAAGTGTTCTCCCAAAATTTTGAAATCCAAAATGTTCTCCTAGCATTGCTGCTATGGAAGGTTTCTGACCCATGCGGGAAATGAGTCATTAATTCATTGACATACGTGCACTTCAGAGTCATCTCTGAACTTATGACAGGAGACGACATATTCGTTTCTTCGACAAATTTTCAGATTTTTTGAGAAGATATGATTTCATTCAACGCACTTCTGAGTGGTACTCTAAATAGGATACTGAAACTTGACAGTGTGCCATATAACTGTATAACTGTGCCATATAACTTCATACAAAATAATACTCTATTTGACAGCTGTCGAGTATGATCACTTCCGCTTGAAGTGCATTGTTTCATTACAAATAGAAATAGCATGCAGTTGGACATAGTGTTTCAAGAGTTTAGGAATATTTCGCGACCTATTAGATACAACAGGGATAAATACAAAGCTTACGCGATTTTGTAAATTCGTAAAATCCCATACATCATATTAACACTTCGAATCTTATGTTTACAAACTTCACACACAACGAAGATTTTCACGAAATCGCGTGAGCGTTGGGCTTACCCCTTGTATATTGAAATTTATGTGTGCTGTATAAGCCATTTACATTACAACGAAGGGTACGACGTGTAGCGGATATAAATCGAACATACCTATGTCCGATATTCAAATTTTTAACCGAGCGATTTTGGGCATTAAAAACGGCAGTTTTTGTCTGACACTGTAGTCGAATCCATGACATGACATAATAAATCAGAAATATCCACAAGATGCTTCTACGAGTTCTTTTAACCGAGTTGCATACAACGTTGCATGAACAGAGGTACTACTACTTTCCACATTGATTTTAGAAAGTAGGAAGCAACAAAAAAACTAGAAAAAATTACTTAAAGCGAATGCATTAAATAAAAGATCGAAACGCTAAAAAATATTGAATCTTACACTTAACAAAATTACTGAAGTATCACCTTTTCGTTTTCAACAGATTCTACATAATTTCAAGATCCACAAATTTGACAGTTTTGATATTGAATGGTTTTTTCCCAGTAAACTGGTCATTATACGTGGGAGAAAATTCAAACACTTCATTCAACATAACAGCTGTCAGAGTCTGTGAGATTAGAAATATCAGATCCTACATAAAACAAAAATGTGATAATTCCTAATTTTGTATAATTATATAATAAAAATTCAAGAATTATTACAGTGAACGACATCTCAAATGTCTCACTGTCATTTTTTTCAGAGAATGTCATTGTGAATTTGCAATGACACAATAAAATTCTCAGAAAAATTTGACAGTGAGACATTTGAGATGTCGTTCACTGTACTTTGAATTTTTCTGTTTAGAAAATCCTCGGCTAACCGGTTAACCGCGGTTTTAAGATAAAGTGGGTTCGGTTTGCATTCTTTAGCGGTGAATTATTTTAAGTTACTGACAGTGAATTATAAGTCACCGGCAGTGAATTATAAGTTACCGGCAGTGAATTATAAGTCACCGGCAGTGAATTATAGGTCACCGGCAGTGAATTATAAGTCACCAGCAGTACATTATAAGTTAGTGAGTAATTAACAGGACAGGGCAGAATACCTGTCGACCGATCTTTGAAGCGACGGATCATCAACAAACGCTCAATTATTTACTATGGCCAGTGCTGTCCTTATAATTTGTCACTGGCAGTGAATCTCTGCAATGAAAGTATACTCTATAAGTTTAAGTATGGTTATGGTCTAATGTCAAAATTTGTATGTAGTGCAGAAAGTGGCGATTTCATATAAACAAACTCACCTTCCAATGAAAATCATTCAGAGGTGAGTTTTTTTTAATATGAAATCGCCATTTCCTCCGGTTTGTGTGGACCTACCAGACCTGGTTTGTACTTTCATTGAATCTCTGAAGCTCTGAGATGCATGAAAAAAAAAACGGTGATCAGGCACGGCTCGATAGCAACTGCATTCGTTATTAGTAATTAGTCACCGGCAGTGAGTTACAAGTCATCGACAGTGATTTATAAGTCATCGCAGTGTGTTAGAAGTCATCCGGAGTGATTTACAAGTCACCGGCAGTGATTTACAAGTCACCGGCAGTTAGTTACAAGTCAGCGGCAGTTAGTTACAAGTCACCGTCGGTGAGTTAGAAGTCACCGGCAGTGAGTTACAAGTCACCGGCAATTAGTTACAAGTCA
>NW_023503765.1:0-34423 GCF_014529535.1 Bradysia coprophila | reverse complement strand
TACTGATAGAGTGGATAGACGATTCAATTATGTGTCCATGATTAAAAGTTAAAATGTGACCATCAAATCAGTTGCTATAAAATTGTCAAGTGTATCGATCACATTTTCTTGCTTATCGCTCACACAGGCAAACAGAATGACGAATCGATACAGTAAGACCAATAGACATTTTCTATATTTTGCTGTCGGCTTGTAGAAAGCATCTGATTACTCCGCTTACTAAAATTATTATGACGTCATTTCTAGATACATAGATACACGATTACTATTTGCAAGCCTCTGACTACAGTTAGTCTTCACTTTACTGTCAATAATGTCTAATTTATCAGCATGTGATTGTTTTCCTTTTTGTTGTTCATTATATTAAAGTATTCAACTGTACAGTCCAAACGATGATTGATAACTTTATATCAACACCCATTTACCTCGGCACAAAAAAAAATGAAGACGAAGAGAACAAGAAGCATGCCTATTATATTCAATCTTCGGCCCTATCAATAAAAAAAAAATCGAAAAAAATTATTGGACTCGTCTTCTTTAATCTTTCCATCTTATAACGTAAATTCTGAAATAAAAAAATTCTCAAAATTTAATTTTGAACATAAACATTCGACTGGATGGTGTACGAAAAGTGCAAGTCATGAGTCTGATGAGATCTATTTAATTGGGTTGAAATATACAACGAATTTTTGTACTTTAAATTGCTACAGCAGCTACTGGATAAATATCTTTTTGTAGTCATTTCTTCAACTTGTAATTAAATTAATGACTAATGACATTTCGAAAATGCTTGGAAGATGAAATGCGATTTGGAAACATTTTCCACATTTTTTACCAATTCGTTTACCATAGGAATAAATTGTTTGCATTATAAAATGACGAAATGGTATAGTAGTTTAACGCGCTGTGTTGTATTAAATGTCTACATATATTACTATACATACGATGCGCATTAGGTGGTCTTCCTCACTTTAAGTGGTTTCGGACGGTATAGTGCACTACAAGATAATTAAATTTTAATTAATGAATCTTAATGATAACGAAAATTCATAAAAATTTCACAGTTTATATTGCACGTCATACCAGTCGGTCGGTGTCATTACCATTTTAATAGTAAAGGAAATCAGGAAAAAAATATTTTAAAAAAGAAAATCAATAAAAGTTTTTTTGGCTTAATGAGCGTTCAACCCTTTTTAGGAAACGACAGGTGTATACTATGTATATCCCGTTATAGCGATGAAGCTGTTAACTCTCATTCTTAATTTTGTTTTGATTATTTTCTCTTACAACGTATAAAATCTACTACTTCATTCAACATACATTTTGATTATATAAGACATTGTTGAACATTTTTTGTCGTTGTCGCTACCAGATGACTAGCCGTTCTGTAAGATATCTTGAACAGACAAAAGTTAGTATTTTCTCGGAGGAACTTCCTCAGGCATATAATTTATTTATTTTCATTGTTGACTATTTACACTACCGAAAAATCTTTCTATAAAGTTACAACAAAACAAAACAAAACAAACTCTTTTGGTATTTATAATAAAGGAGAACATGAGAGGTCGTCAGTCACCGAGTTCATTTGAAATAAATTGCTGTATACATCTGGGTTTTATCAATTTCAGCAGTCCCTGCGATTTATTTGTTTTATAAACTGTGTACAAATACATGCAACACCCACCAAGTACAAACAATGCAACACCGACTGAAATAAACATCGATTTTGTTTCCTCTCCTAAAAACTATTTTATTTCCATATCACGTAAACATGAGAAGAATTAAATACCTGCAATTCTTGATATATTCTCTCTACTTTTTTTTTCAAAATAAAATTCACTTTCTCAATATTATTGCTGAAAAATTCACTTTCAAGAACCTCGACACGTCTTCAGTTCGACGGCACACGATTAATTCAATACATTTGTGCTATAACATTTAGTTGTACGTTTTTGTGAATATATGTATGTACAATTTTTATGAAATATCCACCATGCTATCGATACTGTCTGTACGCTGGTGAATAGTGATAGACGAATAGACATACTTATCCCTCCGTATACGGTATATGCAGACATATATGGGCTTCAGAACGAATTCAAGAAATAAATCAATACTCAAAACCACACATAATATCGTATTTATAAACAACACCATAATTCTATTTTTGGGATTGCTTTTATGCCGAGTCTTTTACTTCAAATCCATGATATAACCATACAATAAACATTTTATTAAACAACCAACTCATATACAACAATATATTCCAACAAAATATCTTTTGCTGTTGATTGCTATGTTGTTATTTTAGTTTACCGTGTTGTATTACAATATATATACATTCTTGAACTTCCAACATCTGTACGATTTAAACATTACGATGCACACACCCCTTGGTTATCATAAAATCATGTCACGTTTTTCGGTTAGACAAATCTATCACAATGTGTGACAAGTGTATTTCATTTCTATACCATTTTCTGGAAGATAGAGATTCGATTATTTTGTTTAAGAGTTTGGAGAATCGAATATACAGTAGGAAGTATAAGGTGCAATTAAATTAGGTCGGATGGTGGGAAGTAATGGGTACAAAATATTAAGTAGGTAACAGGAAACAATTAAAATCAGTTAACTTTCAAACTTCAACTTGTAACGCAAGAAGACGGTTATTTTAGGTAATAGTCAATTTGTGTTAGAAAGGTCGTACAGATATAGCGTGCGATGGAATAGGAAAAAGTTTACATAAAGTTGCGTGAAAAGCACACGAAATTAGCAATATCGATTACCGAACTTAGAAGTGAGAGACTTGTTAATTATACGAACATGTTTGTTGTTAGTATACAGATACAATCTGTAATCAAAATTGTAATCTCGATAGGGATTACCTCCAGCAAGTAATTTTTCTGGTATTACATTGTAATCCCCGCTAGAGATTAAAATGATAATAGTGTCAGACATGACTTCACGTTTGTAAAATTTTAATATTTTTTAGTGTCAATTAGGAATTGCTTTTAAGTCTTAAATCATTTGGTCTAGAAAGATTACATTTTCATCTTTCAAGACTATTGATAAAAATCCAAAACTTTTCAGATAATAAAGTAGAAGCTCACTGTAAAGAGTCTTATCAGGTAAATAAAAAAATGTTTCTAATTTCTAAACAAAACTTTCCCTACTAATAATAACATATGTCACCTCTTCTGCACATTTTTGGATTTTGTACTAAGGAAAGATTAAAATGTAATCCTTGTGTAATGATTTAGGGTTTAATGAATGTAATTCCTGGAGGAATTAAATTTTAATTCCAAAAATAGATTCGATCGAATAGGAATTAATACTTAAAAGATTGAAACCGAGGTCCATATTTCTATCAATGTAAAAGGCTTATTTTATTGACACGGTTACACTAAGCGATGTCTCACTTGTCTACGGAACAAAAGCTGGAATTGGCTTCCTGTGTGTACACTGATCTCACCTGAGCCTCCCAATCGGTAAACTTCACACAAAAAAGTACAATGGGGGATTGAAGTTTTTATAAGTTATTTTTAATCGACGTAAAACATTTTTCTAAACAAACAATTGTTCAACGGTATGTCTTTAAAATGCACTGATCTTTTTATAAATTCGTCTAAACGTCAAAACATACAGCCGCCCGTAAGAAAATTACAAAATGGCGGTCCCATATTTTTGATTTTACACTGTTTTTAGAAATTCTTTTGATCAAAATTGTCGATACCCATTTAGTTCTTGCTGCAGAGCACCTTAACCATACTTTTTTTCATCGAGATCGGAAACGGCCTCCGGCACATTTTCGGCGGCTGACAAAATTGGGTCAATTTAGGGTCGTACTTTGTAAACAAAATTAATTTTATAAAAATAGCTGTGCATTTTAGAGGCATACCGTAGAACAATTTTTGGCTTAGAATAACGTTCTGTGTCGAATTGGTTAAAACTTCAATACCCCGTTATTTGTCCCATTCCCATGATAATTAATGCATATTGCTACAACCAAGGTAAATATTGTGTAGAAGGAAATGTCCAAACTATATCTACCTTGGTTTGGCTACAACATAGATCGCGGTGAGTATTAGGCAAAATTTTGGACAGCCCTTTCCTCTCTGCAGAAATTTTATAAGAAATGAATACGTTCTGTACCCACCAACGTTTGAACAGCAGGTCTCTGTCAAGTCATTCTGATACCATTGCATTGGACGAAATATTTCTGCAAATATTTCAATGCGTTGAAAATAAATGGAAAATTAGTTCAATTTCCAAGTGGATTAAGTGTTGTTCGCGCAACGTTTGATACGTAAAAATGTAAACTTATTTGCTGTACCCAAATTTTACTAAATGTTTGACAAAAATCCAAAACATTTCTAGATCAAGATGGATGACAATAAGCACAGGATTCAATGCCAAAATAAGAAACTTTCGATCCCGCTGAGGCTGAGCAATTTAAATGTAAATTGCTTAAACGAGTTGTTTCAGTACTTAAACATCAGTGACTTAATCCTTTTGTCGATGGCCAATCTCACTAATCACAAGAATCTAGACCGGGCATTCACAGCTGAAACTAAGGTCACAACGCATCCATATGAAGCATGTATACGAGATCGTTTCCTGCAACTTAACTACTCCAATAATAACGTTACGAACAATCCGGATTGCATTTTGTTCGAAAAGATCGTTTTCCATTATTTTGGTACACTAATATCGAAGGTACGGCTGTATTACGATATCAATTACCAACGCTGCAACGCTAATATTGAGCAAGTCGTCATGGAATATGGATCGGCGTTATCTGAAATTGGATTGATCAATGCGGATATTAGTGCTTTCGAGAACATTAGTGAACCCTTTCAGAATGTGACGAAATTGAAATTTGATAACGGTTGGCTGGGTCCAACGTTCATTGAACTTTCCAAATGGTTTCCTAATTTGAAATGTTTATCGCTGAATGAAACTCAGTTGTCCGATGTTAGATTCATCCGACAAGAAAATCCGAATTTGATAGAGCTTTCGTTGAAAAACAAGTGTTTGTGTGAATGCTGTCGCATGAACCCTAACGTTTTAGCTGACAATGTTCTTCACTATACAATAGGTAATTTAAATTTGAAACAAATACTGGCTTTGGTGCCGAACTTGAAGCGCCTGTCTCTTTGTCATGACAAAGAGAATACAATTTTTGAACAGGACAGGAAGCCTTATCACTTTTTGATTCAAATAGATTTCGATTTATTGCTTTTCATTACTAATTCGTTGATGCAATTATGCTACCTTAAGTTGAACATAATAGAACTGTCTTTGTTCCGTACACCAACATGTCAAGTAGCATTCAATGAATTGAAAACGCTGGTAATTGAAACATCCAACACGAATCAGTTGACACAATTGAATATTACGGCTGATGAACTAAATCATCTCGAAATAATTGTCCACTCGTTCATTCAAGACGTGAAACTACTGGCTAATTTCGTTGTCCGTTTTGAACGTATCGAATATTTATCGATAGGACACCATCCAGTCGATCTAAAAGACGATGACTTTATTCATATGATTAACAGTTTGATGAAACTGAAAGCCTTTCAAGTTGCTTTATATAAAAATAAGTTCACAGATGATTTGGTCTACATTATCGAGAAATTCAAACGTTTGCATACTGTCCTGGTCAGTTGTATCGAAGTAGCACCGACGGATCGGGAATTATTTCTAGAATTTGTCAACGAAAACAACATGTTGAAACGAAAAAATTGGAGCGGATCCTGTATTTTCGATGGTTTTGAATTCAAAAAAACTGCCTAAATTAAAGTAGAAAGCTGAATGTTTTGCTAGTTCAATCACTGGAACAATCCATACCTCATTTTATGTTGCTATTTTTCATGGAAATTAATGTCGAAAGTCAATTAATGTTTTTAATGAATTTGTTTGTTTGAAATTTCTGTTTCAGTTGATGACTTACGTTGTATTTAAATGTTTGAAATACGAATGAAGAAATATGTACCTTTATTGCCATAAAATAAAGCTGTTGAAGAGCAACTCTTTCCGCGTCGTATCATTTTCTATAAATCTGAAACTGAATTATGAAAAAAGCCACAAATTTATTGTTGTAACAAAACGGATGGCTTGCAGTCACAACTTCCACGACAAAATTAACAATTATTCTCCGTTTTCAAAACATCCATTCAAATAATAATATTCTTTGTAATGTCAGTACAAAATAGCAAAATGTGGAGAGGAGAAAAAAAAACACAGAAATTTATACGAATGAAAATCGCGTGGCAGCACATTCATAAAAGAAACAAATATGCACGTTGATTCTTCTTCTTCTCTCTTCCATATGAAATAAAAATTGAAATCTAAATACAAAGGAATTATCTTTATTATTCCCGCATTTTGATCTTCCACTGAACGTAACAGGTCCGCTGCAATTTAATGATTCACAAGTACTCTTGAACCTTTCACGGGCGGCTTTATCAACTCCTATCGTTAGCAACGACAAAAACAACCTATGATGTATCGTCTTAAGTCCTAACTAGCTAAAAGTATGCTCCTAAATAAATGAAAAAATAGATTTCTCACATCAATCGGATGAAAATGCTCAGATCCTAAGAATTCCCAATATTTCAGACTAGGCATATGTTTGCCGCCGTCTACGAAAGGTTAAAAAAAAATGCGCTGCATATGAAAACGAAAATCTATGCATAGCTAACGTTATGTAATAGTCACAAGTATTTTACAGTGGTTACATTGGTAACGGTGGAACTTATCTCCACGAAGCTCCTGTATGTACACACAATGTTCTATTCTATACACACAATTATAAAATGTAGATACGTTAGATGGTGCATCTCTTCCTCAATGTTCTGGTGGGTATATATACATACATATGAAGTCCAAACATTTATTCAACTGAAAGGCTTAAGAGGTAAGCCGCGGCGGTTTTCGGTTTGGGTGTTCACATTTAATAGGATTTAATTAAATGGATAAATAAACTATTGTTAATTAAAAAATAATTGGGAAACACAATTTGTTTGGATTTTAAGTTTGGAAGAATCACCTAACTTGGTACTGGTAAAGAAAACACACAAAAGTTAGTCTGAGCGAAGCAAACATTTTGTTACTTCAACTCTTTTTTACAGTTAACCCCAATCAAAGTGATGCAATTTGCTTCAGCTGTTTTTTAGCTAGGTTCACTCATACAACTTTACTTCGAGTTTAATCTACTTTGAAGAATAATTTGTTTAAAAGAAAACACCATTTAAATCACACCAAATATTTTTATTGGCAACGTTTCGGTCTATATACGACATTATCAAGCCTCTGACTCCTTTAAACTAATTACAAATACAAACTTAACTCCTGAGTTTAATGGTTAAACGTACGAGCGTGTAGGAGTCGGAAAATCGTATAAATACGTGCAAGACACTGAAGCAAGTTTGGTTGAGGACTACATAGTAATCGAAATAAAACGTTTTTGATGGCAGAGAATGGCAAAATAGTTATTTATTCAACCGGGGAAAACGATGTGTACTGCGGTCTCGAGTGACAATCTACACATCTAGTGCCTATAAAACCATTTATCACCGAGTTGTATACAACGTGTTTTGCAATAGAGGCAACGAAAGGTCCTACTTTTCGTCACTTGTTGCGAAAATTGCAGATATGGTACATATCTATGAAGATGTACAATCAATAGCTACTTATGCTACTAGAACTGTAAAATGGAATCATTCATTGTAGCGGATCAAAGCAAATGGTCTGAGACGAGGTCGTGGACCTAGTTTATGACACCGAGATCCGAGTTAGAGTGCATTTTACAGGCAAACTACTAACCACCCTCTTACCAATTAGCCAGTGCTACCGTCATTAGATACGGCTGATCAGTGATCGTGACCATTTGTTAGCAACAGCAACGACAAAAATAAGCGATAAGTTACAGTTAATGAAGACCTACAAAGTAAAATGCATTTTAAGACAAATGTAGTCAAAGATTCTGTATCATGTACCAATTTTGGCATGGCGACGTACTTGACTGAAATATTCTTATAGTAATTTTGGTATGGTAAAGAATAGAGAGAGGAGAAAGCACGCTGTAATTCTTCTCCATCGATACTTTGAACAACAGAAATAACAGATTTAATTGTTACAACTCTATACTTGGGTTAAGCGATCACTGATTGCGCCTATACGACTATATTTACTTACAGAAAAGTTAATGTTAAAAGAATCCAAATATTCCGTTCTTTAACAGAACCAGAATGCGATTAGTTCGTTCTTATCGTCTAGATCTACTAACAAAGAAAAATGAAAAAAAAACGTTAAAAACACCGTGCACATTCGGAAGTGTCTTCAAAAAATTATCTGCAAAATGAATTTATTTTCTCGCAGAAAATGGCATCGAGCACATTTTTATACATACCGGTTCTTTGACTAATCAAACGCGATATATATAAATTGTTATATGCCCGACCAAGCAGCATCGCATCACGTTTAGCGACTTTTAGTTCAACAAGTTAACTCGACTAAGAAACATAACACAAAAATAATAAAATCGGAGTAGAGAAACATTAAAAAGAAACAACAACCAAGAAAATAAAAGTCTTCGAATTCACTTCACTTGCGTTCGCGATCATTTCGTTTATTAACACGGCAGTTTGTACGCGATAGTGTTTCCTATATATATCTCGTTGCGGCACAATGTTTTCTGCCTTTACCTTTTAGAATAAATAATTTTCCGTTTTCGGTTGTTCGAGAAAGAATTATTGCGTGTTTATTGGGTTGTTGGCGATATTTTCGTTATTGTTTTTTTTTTTGAAATGGCAACAGCATTTAAAAAAATGCATTTTATGTTCGCAGAGTGAATATGATTTATTGCTCGATTTTTGGAATATCAAAATATTGTTGTGCGCTTTGCCGGGATAAGGCTTTAGGTCAATACATTTTGTGTGAAGACATAAACTTTCTCTCGTAAAAATTTATTTTAGTGGAAAATTCTTACACTCAATTTGGTTTCGTTTGATGTGCGAAAATGTACACATAAAATCGTAGAGTGTTATCCTAAACATGCAATGTGATGCAATTGATTTGAATTTATCATTCATTTAACGAAAATTTATGTTATAGTGAAATTTAATCGAGCGCTCTGTTTTACATCGAAAATAGTGTGAGAATAGACCGTGTGCAGTATAAATAATTTATTTTTAATTGATGTAGATTATTATTCTGTAGAACAAAAGTGTAAACAGAATATCTGAAAAATGTTTGCTTGATTTTATATCGCACTTTAAAAGCTGTAATTTGAATAAAAATAAAAGGATATCCGAACCATTCTAATTCATTCTAATTGGATTCTTACTAAGATTCTAATAAGTGGGATGGCATCGGGATGGCAACAATATTTTTCAATAATTCCTATTAAAAAAATTAAATATTTTTTCAATGGTTTTCATGGTAAATCTTCTTTTTATTGAAATATGAAACTTTTTTCTCAAAATCGCACACGCTCTATTAGAATTATACCTGTGCCCATCATGGGAATATAAAGTGAAGTTTATTTTCAGTTTTAATTAACGGAATTCAATCAGATTTCTCAACTGGATTAGATGTTTACTTAATGTGGCCATTACAATTCGGATTACAATATTTAATTAACGCTTATTCGATTGGATATTTTTCATAGTTGGATAAACAGGTATTGAAATGGTTGATTCAAAATTATTTTGATTTCAATTTTATTTTATTTTATTTTTTATTCACTCCTTTCAATCATAAAAACATTGTATTGGCTCTTTAAGTATGCCAGTTTTGATACAAGAGAAGAAAAAAAATTATGTTAAGTTAATCGAACATTGATCTTAACTACCATTTGCTTTGGAATATGACTTGTACAAATGGGAATAAATAGCAAAGAAAATCGCTCAACCAAAGCAAATTTTCAATGATCACATTTGCAAATCGCTTTTAATAATTTGTCGGTACTCAGTTCTGAAATTCAATGTGAGATTTAAACGCACCTTTCAGTGTAACACGTCCGTGGTGAAATATTTACATCAAATACCGACGGTATTTTATTACCAGCACTACACGACAATTTTAAGTGAAGATATTAAAAAGATAAAGTAATAGTATACTTCCGAGGTTCCAAGTTGTGTATTTGATAAGTGGGGTGTTACAGCCCGACCCGAAGGGGAGGGCTGTATTCCCCACTTGTCAAATAACAACTTGGAACCTCGTAAGTACAATGCTTTACAACGACGAAAAAAGAACCTACCGTGTGATACCCAAAATGAAGTAACAGATTTGGTTTCATTCAGTTGAAAATATTTAAATCAAAGCAAGTAGCAGACTCGCTAAACTCGCTCATTATACTAGTACTTGCCAATTTGCCATACGTTAAACACTTATCTTTTGCAAAGGGGGTGTTACTCAGGCACATGAAAATTATAAGATGAAGAGACCGCTCTACCTTATTACATCTTTTAACATCGGAATGAAATTCCCTATGCGTACATAATCGTATATAATCGTACATAATGTTTGCAATTGTTTTTCAATGAGAAATCGAAATACACTCGAATCGCTCATAAAAAAGCGTTCCGTCATAATAATGTTTTCAAAACAGTCCGTAAAATTTGAAAGTTCAAATTTACTTTTAAATTGATCGTAATAACCAGCCATCAAAGTAATTAAACAACAGTATAGCCAAATGTAAGAGGAAAAAAACCGAATCACTGCTAATTTCGATGAAAATGATCATCTGCTCTTTCGCAATGGATAATTCCATCCAGCCATTATAAACTTTTCAAACAAACAAAAAACAGTAAGTCAAGAAGTAATTAATTGCATCGGATTGGTTTTCGAATTCCACGGATTTCGGTTGGAATTTCTTTATCATTTATTTGTAGAAAATTGGACTAATTAACTTGTAGTACACAGATTTTCGATTAGACATATTTATAGTGTTTTTCAATGTTGTTCGCTTATCTAAACAATTTCTATGACACCATAGGCAATGAGCATTCGCTTTAATTGGTTCAATTTGTGATTGGAGATAGTGAATATGTTGAATTTCTATAATCAAAATGTAAACATTAACCGAAAATCGTTGAACCGAATACGCTTTTGAAACATAATCGGTTGATTCAAATGTTCGTGATGTTTTTACCTTTTGTTGCATTCCAACAGTTTAAAGCTGTTTAATTAGCAAACATACAGTTTCTATTCACTCACGAATTTTAATTCCTTTACGTAAGTACGTAGTTAGAGATGTACGTTCGTACAGTGACTTCAAAATTTATTTATTTCAAAAAAAGGATTTATTGAACGATCGAATACAATTTTTCAAATTTAAAGTCCTATAGGTCCTAGACTTATCTGAAAACTTTAAATATGTTCCAAATGTGTACATAGAAACGCCTACGTTTGTTAATATAAAACATTTCTGTTTGTTTAGAGTCGTCTAACAAAAATATTTAATTTGTATACACATCAGTGTTTCCAAAGGTATAGTACACCACCATAGCTACCATAATAATGATGAATTCACACCAAATTTAATTATCTTCAAAACTCCTGCTCAAGAAGTCTAATTACCATAAATATGTAATGCATACCCAGCTCTTGTTGTATGCGCTACAGAATCTATTTACGTATTCAGTGTTTGTATTAAAGTTGAGGATTTATATTTGAGTTTATTTGTACATAAAGTGAGAGCTCGATGAAAATTACGCTATGATGTTTTCGTTGTTCATTGGGTAAGGTTTTTATGAGTTATTATGTGCATGTGCGATGCTGAGCTACAAAATGGGTTAGTTCTCCTCGAACCTAACACAATCGAGTGCAATGACTTGAAGCAATTCATTTTATAAATAAAATAACAGTTAAACGGCTTGGATAGCATAAACAACACAACAAGTTGAACAATGTTTGTGCTTCGTTTGTAAAAGGTGAAACAGATCAATCTTCTTTCATTACATACAACCTGGAATGCGCCCCAATTCAGTAACGTTTCGTTCTTCTCGTACATTTTTTTCCGATTTTAATACTAGCAATTTGCGAGTTATTTGGCTGTAATCAATGTTTTGAAATAATCAATTCAACACATCCACTTAATCTAACCTTCAATCCCACACCAAATTTGATCCAATCAGAGTTTTTATAAATAATTTTCAATAACACAACCAATTTGTCATCCGCGTTTTTAATCAAGTAAACCCACAATTAACAAATCAATTTAACACTGAGATTTTCTCTGTTTGATATCTCGAAAAATCAACGATTGAGAATTTGTTGCGGACTGGGGCAAACCTAACGAGATGAAATGTAGCTTTGAGTTAACAAATGAGTCAAATTGTTTTTATGTTAAAGACATTGATGATTGAAAGTGCGTAGCTTTCCATGGGATCGTTGAGATAAAATTAATGATATATGTAGAAAACTAGGTCTATATTTTCACATAGATCTCCGACTTTATTTTATAGAAATTTTGTCGGCATTGTGTAGTAGGTACAGAAATAAGTCTCATCAAATTTACAATAAATTTCTGAAGTTGATTTTTCAAATAGAAAAAATTATTAATCAGTTTCTCACAATGGGCTTCTTTTTTGTTGAGTATGTTGCTATTATGGAAAATTAAAACGATGTTTTAGAAGTATAAATGCTTACTTACATAGTTGGATAATAAACATAAACAACAAACGGAGCCAAAGAGAGAAAAAACTTATTATAATTACATAATTATTATCGATTTTGGTAGCGCATAGGCATAGGCATGTAGTTAGACACGCATTATATTTTCAATTTTAATTCAAGACGAAAAAAAAATTGTTTAGCAGTCTAACCTCGTGTGTTACATTCTTTTTTATTGAAACTTTCAATTAAAAAAAAACTTGAAGCTAGGTATTGCTCGTATATATATACTATACAGTCCAATGTTACATTGGTTTTGTGTGATAATCATTTTATTTTCAAGACAATCATGTACTGTTCGTTCGATTTCAACGAAAATTATACAATTGGCCAGCGAAACTCACGGTAAAATACCGTCTCCGATAAATTTAAATTAATTGTCAACGTGAAGTGTCTTTATGTTAAACAGTAGGAATTTTTCCTTTAAATTCAGCGATTTAAGTCACCAAGATTTCCCATTATTATTATGTGTGATAACATCGCAGAAAATAAATTATTTTATCTAAAACACGCTATTGCATTTAAGTAGCATTATATACGTGGGTTATAATTACTTTTCTGCAAGAAGGAAGCACAATTATTTTAGATTTATAAATAATATAACCGGTCGTGTCTGCAATAACGATATATATCGATTGATAATTCACATTTTCGCTGCTATATTTTTTCCTTCTGTAATCCGAAATTGTAATACGTTTTGAATACACAGACACAGTGTCATGAATCGCTTTCATTCGACCATATATGCTAACATTGTTCTTTTATCCTTCAGATAGATGGAAATTTATTGAATAAACTTTCAAGTTAGCCTCAATTGCAACTGGTAATATCTTCCAATGATCTAATTTCATTTTAAGTTTTGTTAATTTCTTAAATAAACTCACGTGTGGGTGACTTCGAGCAACTTAATTTCTTCTTTACGCTTTGTATGTCGTAGAAACGGAAATTTCTATCTACAGTTTTCAACTTTTGCAACTGTTAGAAGCTCTTTTTTGTTTGTACATTAATTAAACGTGAATTTCTAAAATTATTTCGAAAACCTTAATTTGTTGCGGTAACATTTCATTTACGTTCAGTAAAAAAAATAGTAGTGAAAATGTTGAATAAGGTAAAAGTATTTGTTATTCAGATAAATTTAACAAATTGCCAACGTAAGACAAGATCTGCCATCGTAACCTACGGTTGGTTTTAATCACGGCATAGTTTTGAATGTCACGTTGATCAGAAAGACTTTTAAATTTATTGGAAATAAAAACGAACGATTTTCTGAAATTTACTTCCTACCACATTTGATTTCATCATACAAACAATTTCTTAACAATACAAAATTGTACTATCCAGACCGTCAATAATTTGTACATATAGCTTGTTACGAGAGCGTGATGTACATGTAAGACAAATACAGCTAATGTACCTCAGACAGATTTCGAAAGTGAAATTTACCCCTTGAACCCTTATCTCTAAATTAAAATTGTTGATTTGTGACATATTACCTATTTTTATATAAGAGTCAATCCTCAAAAACGTCGAACTTCCAGGATTCAAGCTGACGGCGATCCAAACGTGCTATGGCTCAAATCACTCGTCGTTCCATTCTGAGAATTTCGTGGAACAACGTTAGCGAAACATTTTAGTTAGGCTGTTATGCGATGGATCTTAACAGAACGGACTCCGAAGTGGGCGCGACAATATTTTCTTATCAATAATTTACTTTTTATGTGATTATCTTCGAATTGTCTACATTTATGAAGGTTAATGAGGTAAATTCTGTCGCAACCAATAAACGTCGATATAGAAAAAACTGAAATTTTTAGAGCGCTTTTCTAACTGACATCACGCTCTGTACATTGACACTCACATGTCCACTGTCACAGAAAGAAATGGAGTTGATTTTTCACAATGTATCTCAACTTATCAAATTTTCAAGCATCGTCGAGCTTTGACATTCCCCAAATAACGTTTTTCGAACGACTTCATGAAAATTTTATTCTTATCAGTTGTACTAGACAGTAGTTGGTAAAACTAAAGTGATACATCCAGAAGATAGAATTTTTCTTCTAGAGGACAGACTGACGAAACAAACCTAAATTCTGAAAGTTTACCTTTCCAATTTTTTGAAAATAATAATTTGAACTCTGATTGGCGAATTGCCTCTCTAACCTGTAGATAGATAGATTAGAAGGAATTATCAGGCTATCAACAGTGTTGATCGGCACCTGGATCGTCGATCCTTTGTACCTCCCTAAATTCCAATTTTATTTTTCGAAGCCCAAATAAGCACAAAATCGGCTGAAAATGAAGATTCTCTTCCTCGTCAATCGTTCTGAGCGAAAATTTTGAGCATTCAGGGCTTCTTTGTCGTCTGTGGTGCTGATCCGTCTTTCCCCTTCTCTGTTTGCTGGCGTTCGCCTACGGGAGCGGCTTTGTTTATCTCTTTCAGTTTAGAGCCTCCATCTCTAGAGGGTGTTTTGTCCACACTTCTGTTAGAAGGTGGTTCAACGCGGTGGTTATTCTGCATAGTATTGCTTGTGTCCACACACTTATCGAATCCCGACGTCGGATTTTGTTTCGACTTCTTCGTCCGTGATCTGTGACCCTCAATTTCAAAATGAAAGGGCCCTAAGATCCAGTTTACCTTTCTGTTACGCGCGGCGACAGTGTCGTATGATCGTTTGTCAATCCGCATAAAGACCATGGATTTGCTTGATCCCTTCGGGACAATTCTCTTTATGCACCATCTATCCGTGTTCAAGTCCTTGTTTAGTTGAGCTAGATTGTTTAGGATCTTATCACCGGGCTTTCTTGTGGGAATGCACACTACTATCCGAACCATGACGAAGTCTGGGTCAAGCTTCAGTGGTGTGTCTTGTGGCAGAACCACCAACCCGCCCGAAACATCCAGAATACCAGGTATAGCCATACATTTTAACCAATTGGTGCAGGCTAGGTCGGAACAATATACGTATACCCCGTCTCTTTCAATTTTGCATGGCTCAGTGAAGAGCGGAATGAATTTTTCCCGGTGCGTAAGCGCTGCTTCAATTTGATACTGCAGGAACTGTTTAATTGTTTGCAGTTCTTTCCCGGTGGGTGGTCTTTTTGACATGCAAACTTTTAGGTTTAGCGTTTTCCGCTCCACTAGGTTTGGACTGGAAGACTCCAATTTGGCCAACTTTCCCGGTTGTCTCTTGAAATCTTCTGGTGTCGTCCCAGCACTGTGAATTCGTTTGCTATTTTTCGGCGTACTTGCTTCAAGATTCCTTGTTGTACGGTCCTCCACTGGTTTAGTCACTTCTAGCGCTCGACATTGTAACTTTCGACAAAAAGGTCGCTAAGGTATTGTCCGAGGTCTTGACATTTGCGGAGCCTTGACCGCTACGATTACGTCTGGGCTTCTTCGTTTGTTATTTCGAGCTCGCCCAACGATCTCTGTTCTGCGACTATTGAACGGTTGGACAACGACGATTCTGGAATCACCTCCGCCGAAGGAATCTTCGGTGTGGCCAGTGTCGTGTCATCCATAGTCTTTGAAACTGAGATCTTTGTATTAGTATGATAAGACAACGCTTTTCCAGGATGCAAAGCTTTTATTTCCAATTGGATCTCACCATCAGACATCGCGGCTGCATTTGCACCTATGTCAATATCAATAATGTCTCCATTTACTGACGATGTGTCACTTTCGGTTGTTGGCGGCGTCGCTTGATTCATTAATCTTGTATGCACTGAAAAATGCGAGAAACTTTCTTCATGTACACTTTCGCGGTGATTACTTGACTTTACTATTTTCCACTAGGTTAAAACCGAACTGATTAACACAATAGAAATCTCATTTAACCACACTGTATACTGATAGCGGCGAGGTGCATTCGACGAATACTTTTTTTAACAATGAGAAATGCAAAAATGAACATTGTGACAAAAACATAAACCGTTCTTCCGAGAGCCGAGCAAAATTTGAATCTCAATAGGGACCAAACAAGAGCGAGCATTACTGTACACTGAAACGAATTTACACCCAAAACGACTCGTCCGACTTTATGCATATTTACATTTACTGAGGGAGTGATTTTTACAAAAATCGAAAAACAAATCCCATCTCAGCTGCCAGTAATGTTTCAAGTTGTACAATTTATTTAACCACGCTAAATTAGCCGTAAATAAATCGGAGAAACAAGCTTGAAAGACCATTATCGGCGACAGATGAAGAAATGCGTGTTGTTCGGTCGACAGACACTCACTCACTAACCTGTAACATACGGCTATTCATCTGTTATCGTTAACGACGACAAAAATAATGACAAACTCTGGGTAAATGTGGTCCTTTACATAATAGTAAAATGCATGTTTAAAAATTGAAGTACAAGATTTGAATACAACAGATTGAAAATATTTTGATCGATTGAAGTAATAGACCCGATGCTAAGACTGGTCACATGTCTGCCATTTTTACGAATTTTAAGTACTTTTAAGAATAAAATTCCTAAAAATAGGCCTTGGTATAACCCTATAAAGTTTAAACGTTCTAGCGTCTGCGATTACGACCATTCTCTAAGAAGAATGTGATAAACCCAATTTGAAAAAAATAATCTCAGATTTAATTGCAATAACTTGGAACTCAATTAATGTTTTTCTAGACTCACCGAGTTAATTCATCTTTTCTTTTTTTTTTTTTTTAAACCCAATTTATTATCACTTCTTTGTGGGGGTACGTGTGAAGTACAAAAAACATACAACAAGATTGCACATAATAATAAACTTATAATACGTTAGACTAGATTAGGTTAAAGAGTCATCGTCAAAATTAATAAATAAAATCATCAAAATTCATAATCAATAACACGTCAAATTAAATACTTTATAAACAAAATTAAAGACAGATCAAGAAGTCAACATCACAGGTTATCAAAACGGAAAGAGCGAGCAAATGCAAGAGAAAGCAACATCACAGTTCATTCATCACAACTAATTTACATAGCGAAAGGGCGAAATCGCATTATAATCGACACTGTCAGTCATTACTCTAATCTTTAAACTCTCTTTAATCGCCTTGCAACTCACTAAATCCCTAAAGCAGCCACTAAGTCTGTTATAATCGAGTAGAGCCTGCATAAGAGCAGGGTTCTGTAGAGACACATCAAGCATACAAGACTGCCGGGTATCGCGATCACTAATCACACGACGGGGATGAATCAGAAAGTTATGTTTAGTCGAGTTCATAACCATCTTACGTAGAAGAGACACTCTCTCGACGATAGCTAATTGTCCAACTGGAATCATACTAGTGCTGTACAAATAAGTTGAAGACGTCAACCGAGGCAGTCGATACGTTGCCTTGATGCATTTGTTCTGAAGCCTCTGCAGCTCAGCCATTTTCGTCAGCATTCCTTCACTGTAGATCGGCAGCATATAAGTAATGTGGCTTTGAACGAAAGCATTGAAGATTTGTTTCCTTCTGTCCATGGGTATGTATTTCCCTCGTTTCCACATCAAAGGGATGTAAGGTCGTATCATCTTTTCTAATTCTTCGTTTGTGGTCCACCATCCATCTCCAACCATTCCGCACAGGAAATATATTTCCACGAAGAAGATAAATTTTCTAAATCGGTATAATTGAAGGAGATTGACGTTTGTCCGTATCACATTTACGTATAAAAAATGGCATGTCATCAACATCACGCCAATATATTTATGCTTCACGATGATGTTCATCGAGTATGAATTTAATTGTATATTATTATCATCATAATTTTAATTAACAAAACTGGTGAATGTATTAACGCATATAATTGCAGCTTGATCCATTATACCTAATTCAAAACCACTTTATTAATCCACGAGGTAATTATAATGTGTTATGTATGTTGGTTTAGCATAAGTTTGTTATAAAGCCACATTGTTAAAAAGTAACGTGATTCATTTCGTTGACCTTACCATCTCTGAAATGCCACCCAGATTGAACAAATACATTAGGGGAAAAAAGTTACTGAGCCAATGTTATACTTCGTAGCTGTAGTTCTAAACCTTTGATGTTTGTTTCCTCATTTGTTTAAAGTATCGTCTACATTTCATTTTATGGTACAACCTCGAGTACAACGTTTATCGATGGTTTCTATAAACAACAGCCGTTTCTAAAAAAAATTTGTGCTGACAAACACTAAAAGCTCAAAATTGTGTTCAATCGACGTTAAGTTAGAAAATTTAAATTTTAAGTACAAATTCGCTGCCTTGTTACTCACAAATCCGCTCAGACTACACCAGAACCGAGACGGTATAAAAATCGCTTCAATTATGTGTTTAAGTTTCAGTTCAAGAGTTTGAAGAATTTGAGTGTAGTAAAAGTTGATTTAAAATGCACGATAAAATCGATGTAAAGTCAATTTTGTGATTATTATTAGATTGTTAACTTGATTACACTTGATAAGCATAACGCTAAGCACACATATAGCAGAAGAAGAAAAAGTTTTATTTTTATTTTTATTGGAAGGAATTCAATGTATTAATGTCTGTTACGTGTAAAATGATAATAAAAACCTTGAGAACATATATTCTGTTTTGGTCTAAAAATTCTATCTGAGTTTATTTGCGTGTAATAATCATAAAATTAATTTAATTAAAGAAAAAAACAACACAAATTTCTCGCTGGATGTCATAAATTCTTCAACTTTTCAAACAAGTTATCTCATTAACACAATGTTGTTTCCACACACCCTCAAAACTCTGTCAATAAGTTAAAATTGAATGTGTTCTGTATAACATAATACCTTTGCATTTCTTGTTCATACCGGAGGGGGTTGTAATGAAATTTTCTTCCACAAAGTTGTATTGCATCCAAAAGGAAAATCCAGATGCGGCCCGTTAATGAATGATTGTTCTGTTGACATTTTAGTTTGTTTTCCAAATTATTAATATTTATTTACCGTATTGTGTTTAACTTGTCACGTTCTCGCAAACACTTCATCCAACATCCAAAGTGAATAATGGATAAGAATGTTGTGTCGAAATGAAATAACTTTATATGATTAGAAGAGTCACAAATACTTAGGGTGATCGCTTGTTTACACTGTTGTTATACGGTCTTTCTTGTGTGTCTACAGACAACACAAATGAATCGAAACGATGTGGGAGGGTTTCTTTTTATTTTCGGTCATATTTATCTTTAGCATCTTTCTCTAAATGGAAAGCCAATAAGTCCAATAATTGATAATTTGATTAGAATCAATTTTGGATTGGTACAGTAATCTTTCTAGGCATAAGTGGGTGGGCAACCCACCTTAATTTTCTTGTTTATTTGACAGTGAAACATTTTTATGAAGGACAAGGATGAGACCATGAGCGTGATGTGATAATACTACACCTAACAAATTTTCAATCGAAACGCCTAAGTATCATGTTGAATTAAATGAATGCATGCCGTAGTAATGGCGTAATTGTGAATGGTATACGACGTATCTCAACATGTTTGATAGTACTTATAAAGCTCCATCTGCTTTAGCATTATAACATGATGCAAAACAATATTTGGAGATCTGTCTGTACATCATTTCCAATCAGCGTTAACATGTAGTAGTTTCTTGTTATCTATCCATCAGTTGGGTTTTTACTGGAAATTGTTGAATGAACGATTTTAATTGAAGCCCTAAGACAATCGATTGTTTTGGTGGAACGTCGACAGCTTTAGTAGCGATCACCGAATTTCTGGTAGCCAGGATCCAATTTAAGTCCAACTCAAAGAGACTCCAAAGATTCTATGTTGTCATCGTTGTCTAAGCCGAATTTACTCCACTTTGCCGCTCATCACATATTTTAGGTGTTGTGGAAATTTTAATTTTGCATTGGGTGTTACACGAAAAGTGTAATAGAAGCGGGAAAGGCATCAGATCAAAATGAAACGGGAAAAACTAAAATCGTCATAGATGATGTGGAAGCATAAGGCTTATGAACCCATATTTTCTACTCAGATTCAATATTGTACTCGTGTACTCTGGAAGAATCCGGAAGTTAAGGTTGCTATGGACATTGGCGACAATGAAGGCGTAAACAAAGGCGTACGTTCATTCACTTGCTGGTATTGTATTGTAGAAGAAGGAAAAGAAAGCGGGTAAAAGCAGAAATATTGAAGGAATACCATCTTTCGATACATTAAACACACAATAAACCCATGAATCATTATCGTTCTAATGTCTGTAACATTAATATCCCACAACAATAGCATTAAAGAAAATACCGAGTAATAATGCAGCTTCTCTGACTTATATTATATGCAAAATGTTCTATGAATTGATTGTCTTTGTTGTATAAAAAAAGCTGAAATGTTTCATGTTTTGTGGTATAACCCAAAATTATATGGTTGAAAATGATGGATAAAAGGCAAAATAAAAAATAAAACAGACAAAAGAACGAATGGTAAAGCATAGTAAAATGAAGCAAAGGCATAAAATAGGAGGCCTGCATTTATACAACCAAAGAATTTTATTTATGATTTTCAAATTGTAATAACCGTAACTTACTGATTGCTGTTTTTACTTACAAATTTATTGGCCAATTACTATAATTTGTGTGTAATTCGTTTTGAATATCAGAGATAGATTCGAAAAAGAGTAGAGTTCAAAAGCTTATTTGAACTTGAAATTGAAGGAAAGAACAGGAAAAAATACATTGAAAAACACATTCAATAATACTAAGGAGATTCATTGATTTATTCTGCAGAATAATAAACTAGCATTTTCGAATTCTTCATTTTTCTTTAGGTTTTCTATCATCCACACATGAGTATTGATATTTTACATGAGGTATTTTGAATGGATGGGAGTGAATAAAGATGAGAAAAAAAACGTAAATCCAATTAATTGAGTTCTCGTTATTTAATCTTAAAATCGGATTCAGTGTTATAATCAAAGGTAATAAATTTTCTGGAAAAAAAATGTTCACTTAATTGAACGTAAAGCTCATTCACGATGAAAATATATTCGATTATAAATATACTTACCTTACAGAGTTTTGAATGCATTTCATACACTTGCTTATTAAAAGAGATTCATCCCTTTAATTAATATGATTTTTATAAATTGCAATAAAGCACGTTGCGTGGAATTTTCTATGGAAAATGAAACATCCAGCACGTTCTTGGTAATTGCCTTCTGCTCATGAAATATAAAATTTTTGATTGAGAATGTAAAACGATTTTTTTATCAGTTTTGATTCGGCTTTGGACTGAACATGGTTAACGAATTACTCAATTAGTTTTCACATGTTCATTATGAAGGGTTGGCAATTTTAATCTGTTGTGTCCAGGAGCTTGTGTGCGTATCAGTCCCCCAAAAGCACCAGGGCTTACTTTAGAGAATTTTAATTCTGAAAATTCCGAAAATTCTGAAAAAATTCCAAAAAAAGTTCTGAAAAATTCCGAAAGTTTATTTCAGAATTTTTCGGAATTTTTTCAGAATTTTCAGAATTAAAATTCTCTAAAGTAAGCCCTGAAATGCACACAGTTTGTTTGAAGCCTATGCCAAATTATTACACCACACTAGATATGATGCGATTTTTTTTGTTGAATGCTAGGATGACTAACGAAAGTAGTCATAATGTAAATCTCTGTCTCAGCTGTCGCACGTTACAAAAAAACTAAGTTGGTGTCTGAATGAAGACATGCATTGATGAAAAAAAGATAGAAATTAGCAACAGAGGTCGGTCGTGTCAGTCGAGTAGCAAATTTTGATCTGTTCTGGATTTCAAAGGTTCGACAACTTACCTGACCTGATCTGAATTCATCAAAACTGATGTGATTTAAACTGAATTGTACTGAAGAATTGTAATTGAAATGTCATATTTAAAGAAACAGGTAACCCGAAAACTTGCCAGGTCGTGTCAGGTAAGGTTACTCTTTTTCAGATTTCAGGTTAACTTAGGTCAGGTGAAAATTTTAAAATCAGATTTCAGGTCGAGTTCCGATCAGATCAACCTGAGGTAAGAATTTAGGTTCGCACGACCTGCTAATAATGCATAGATTTCAATCCATGGGCAAACGATGAGAAACTGATATACAAACAGGGTCTTTCTCTTACGATTTCTCAGCTAGATTGAAACAATGACAAAACATGCTACTTAACAACAAAAACATTTTGCGGTTCATTTGCATTTCAGTCGGCGATATATGAAACAGTGTTCCTAATATTTTGATATCTGATACTTCACCTCTGTCTTATTATCAAAACGAATGTTTACGCACACCATTTCCCATCCACAATTTTGCAAAATTACATTTATTTTAAATGAATCAGAGTCGGGATACCTACAATATGTTATTATAAATGAGATATATATCATGAGATGTGCATTAAAATATTAAAAGGTGCTTATTAATGTAGCTTAATAAAAGAACTCCAATATAGGTGCACATAGCCCATGTAACATATAATGGGTTGTACGAATTGTAAATTACAAAAGCAGCGTTATAGTGGGAAAAAAATTGCCATGAAAATGAAAATTGGTATTTCGTGATTATATCTTTTCCAAAAGAATGCAATGTGATATTGTGCTTGTAGGTCTGTGCTTTCTGGTTCGTCGAACAATATTTATATTATTTTTTTTTCTTTCGCCTCCATCCACATTCGCTTGGATCATATTCAGCATCGCAGTGCGATTTAGCTTGCAGAAATGTCAGCCACATTTGCGAATGGAACAATTTGGTGTGTTAAAAACATAAATAAATTTCGCTTTGTAGAACTACTTACGACGGATGATTGATAATGGAAAACATTTCAAAGTAAACTTTTTCAAACTCTCATTCAAACGTCCACTTTGAAACCAATTATCGTTCATTAAATCAATCAACTATGAAGTCATCACGTTTCACAAACTGAAATTATTTCTGATATAGTATTGTGCATACGAAACGAGAATACTCCGTCTTTATGGGAGGATCATAAGGAACGAAATTTCTTTCTCCGCTCTTCGTTCAATTAATGTCTACAAAATCAATTGACATGCGTGCATGATCTGAATAAAATTGAATAATAAATAATTGTGTCATTGAGTGCACATTATGGAAATGGAAATTGAAAAGTCATATCACCGAAGGCAGTCACTTAATTCCATGGAACTTGAATCGATAAATCCATTTTATCGATTTGTCACATCAGTATTCCGGGGTCTGGTTATATCACATTTTAATTCAATATAACGAGAGTTGGTTGCAACTTGCAGCGCACAGATTACGGGTTAACATACGCATTATCTCGAGAACTATTTCGATCGCGTCGTCCCCTAAATATCAGTATACAACACACCACCCTCTTCAAAACATTGCGTTTGTATTTTTGTGTACAGGAGTTACAGGAGATATTATAACAATGGGCATATGATTTCATTACAGTGACGTATCATGTGAGTTGTACATCTGCTTTGCACATTATTTGGAACAGAACACTCGAATTGATGAATGTATCGGACAATAAATTTTGCAGAACGGTCCATTCATTAATGATGAACATTAAATTAATGGTGGAAAATAGCAATCGTTTCGAATTTACTGTTAATTTTATTACGTTCGTTTAAGACATATCGTTTCTGAAACAATGTGTAGAGAGCCACCATTTTTTGACGAAAAATTAACCTTAAATCAAGGCTAAGAGATAAATTTTACATTGAAAAGAGACATCATCAGTTTTAAATTTAAACGACCGCAAACGATCAGAGTCGCTGCAGTGACTGTAAATAATAATTGTTGAACCACCACTGCCTTTATAATTTGTATTCATTCTATACATCCACCATTTTAAACAAAATATATTACAATATATCACCCCTCCTTACACCGCACACGTGGTCCAAACATTACAATAACACGAGGGTTGTATACACGGTACCCTTAATAAGTACATTCAATAAATGTTCTATGAAAGAACACATACACACCGAAGGCTGTGTATTAAATTTCATCAGCATAGATGCATCGGGAAATATACTAAACTCTTTTTTAGTTTGGTAAACTATATTGACAGAGGTGACGTGCTTTATTTATACTTCTTTTCCACGAATTTGTTTTTAGTTTCTTTTTATATGAACTTGACTCGATTTGTTACAAAAAAAATTCTTGAAAATAAACAAAATTTCATTTAACAAATTTAACAATCTGTTTTGAAGTGTCCATTTAAGTGTGTGATTCAATCTTTTTGAACAAAGTTGTTCTTAACGAGTTTCTCTTTTCCTAACATTCGTTTTCTTTTCTGCGCCGAGTGTTTCTCGTGTGTGTGTTCTTTCTTTCATTCTTTTTTTTTGGTGCAAAGGTAAATTAGATTGCGTCGCGTTTTTTACTTTGTTTAATTAAAAATGGAAGAATTCATGGACGATGATGATGATGACTCTATTGAATGCATGGAATTATTAGACGGAAATTATCAATATTATATGCATTTTATGCCACAGCCGGAAACGTGGATGTCCAATCCGAACCCGTTTGTCAGGGATGCAATAATAAGGTAAACTATGAGCTCGAAATTGAGGCGAATATTTTTTTAATAATTATATTGATATTTTGGTATGGTTGCAATTAGATTTTGACGTCTCATCAGTGGAAATATAATAGTCATATGGCACAGACATTTGTTAAGATGACTTTAAGAGAATCAATTATACTAAGTCTGTTTTACGGTACGTCTTAGTTGATATTGACTGGGCTCTTTTTACACTTTGTAAGTGTTTCCTTTCACTGCAACACAGTCAAGAAGTTACATGTAACTCATTGAGGGATTCTTTTAAAAAACAGCCTACCGAAATCGGACGCATTTTCCAGTGGACTTTTTTATATGTGCCTAGAAAGGTATTCGACCCTAGAAGCCAAAACCATTTTCAAAAAAATTCTTCGAAGTTTGTATGGGTGGTGAAAGGTGACCAAAAACCGAAAACTTGCACTTTTCTTACAAAAATTTCTCCAGTTACACGAGCCGTACAGGGTCTTGTGGGGTGTCATTAGAAAGGTAATAACATGTACTATATTCTGGAAAAGCTACCAGATGGGTGTTGTATGACGAAAACTCGTAAAAGGCCCTTTCTTCATACAAACATCTAATAGTTCCTCGGGCAGTGGAAATGATCGAAACTGTATCTTTCCATTATCGGTCGAATTGTCCTGATACGGAATTGAGTCTTAGCCTCGGATCGAGGCATTCACAACAATGTTGCAAAGTTTTTCACTTCCTAAAAATTCATCCAGTGATCCAGTGACGAAGACGTATTGAAAACTGGTGAAGTAAGCGATTTTGTATCGAATTCTGTGTGATGTTAAACGAATGTAGCATCAGATGTAATTATGTGAGTCGTGGTAAAATAAACTCAACATAAGTGTTTATGTAATTAGTGTTCTACAGATTGATTCGTTCCACGTCGATTTCTGTGCTTCCAACTTTAAGAAATGTATAGAGTGTCGATGTGCTCCTGCGTTTGAAATAGAAGAAGTATTGAGGTAATGTTTATTTGTGTACCTGTTTTGGACGATTGATTTTAGGCAATTTCGCGGATTGTAGGCCGAACGAAGTGAGGCTTACAAGCGAAAGTGCCTTAAATCAACCGTCCCAAACAGGTGCACATGTAAGTTTTCATGCAGAAAGCCGGAAACCCGAGAAAATTCGAAAAATTGTCCTCATTTTCGGCCCCGAAGCATGAAAAGTATAATACGTCTGTAGATGGAAATTGATAGAATTATACGTTAATGATGCATTAAAGATCCCATTTTTATCAAATCCTTCAGCATTTCGAACAACAAACTGAATTCATTTTATACAAATCTCCACTTGTTACATCTTTATAGATCGTTCAAATGGTAATATCACCAAAAATTCATTACAAAGCATAACTTAGAAGCAGAAAACTTTTTAAATTTTCAATTTCAAATCCTTTCGGAAAAAGATGACACAATAAAATGCCAACGAATTATTTCTCAAAAGCTTCATAAAACTTTGACATTATTTTTTATTGGCATCGTAGTGTCTTGTAGCGTGCAGCGTATACGTTACTATATTATACAAGTTAAGATAAATGAAATCTTTTTCGACAGTATCACGTCTGTGTCGTATTGCTTTCAATAAAATTTAAATGCGCGAACGCAATAAAAAGTGACAGCTCAATACAATAAGTCTGTAACTTTTATGGTGTGTAAATAAGAAAAAAATACCAAACTTTTATATGAAGTCACGAAAAAAGGATATTATGAACGGGGATATATGGTATTGTAGAAAAAGCATCTATTTTATCCCCGGTATATCTCATCTGGCACAAGTATGAACGCACATATTTCTATATACGTATATAACTAAAACAGCATTACATTTATTTGAATGGATTTGTATTTTATATTCTGAGCTGTACTTAGTTCATCGACTGTAAGAACGTTTATATTTTTCGTGCTGAATAGTAGAGTTGAAGGAAAGAATTCCAAATATCCAACAGCGACACCAATAAAATATTTTTACTTTCACACGAAAATGTTTGAAAATTGGGTGCGGAAAAATGCACCCTTGGAAAAATATTAATTCAAGATTCAACAATGGGGGGTACGTTTCTATATGGAAGTGTGTGCTTGTGCTTGCTATATTATGGCGAATGAAATTGATGGTTTTTATTTCAAGGTAGCAACACACTGGAATTGTGTGGCTTTTTCTTGTGGTTTGTGTTTTTAATTTATAATTTGATTAAATAGTAGGTTTCACGAAGATAAATTGGTTCACCAGAAAATCACAAGATTAAAACTCGAGGAAATTTAATTGAAATTTTAGGCTTTAAAAGTTAAAATATTTTTAAAGGGATTATCGAAATATTTTCATTTAACAACGAATGTAGACGATAGACGACATTCTGCGTACATTCTCATGTGAAGGAGACGTTCTGTCTGTGCTTGGTTGTGATCCCTTAGTGGAACTTTATTATTTTTATTTTTCTGAAAGCTAGGGCACAATTTTACTGATCTACATCAAAGATCAAGAAAGAATATTCCGGTTCAAGTGTCTTGCTTTTGGCCAATTTTTCCTGCCCTTACTTGGGCGGGTGTTCAAGAAAAATCTGTCCATAGTAGCGTAAGAGAAAATTTTGTGTGATGAATGTCTATTGTTCTGAAAAAAGTTAAGTCCGTTATGCAAATTACTGCAGATGAGTGGTACAGAAGAATGTTTCCGAGGAACAATTTCCAGACCACTGTGCAACAACTTCATTAAATTCTCTATAGTAAACGAGTTAACAACAAAGTTCATGTTACAAGAATGCATTTAAAAATATTGCAAATAATTTTTCAATTGATTGTCTGTCAACATCTTATCTGTTATAAACTCATGTAACCTCACAGCTGCGAAATTACCATTCGTTAAAACAATAATTTATTCGTCTTGTGTAAAGTCGATATATTAAAATGACTTATGCTCGAATCCCAGTTATTTCAACATTTTTATTGCTCAGCGGCATGAATCAAATATGATGTTTTCTACTTGTTATCTATTACAGAAATGATCGACGAAAAACGTTAATAATACGCTACGTTCAAAAACTTCAGAAGTGAAATTTTTTTTCGTAATTTTTTTTGTTTTTCGATTAAATGCAACTTAAATGCCAACTGAATTCATTCAATATTATTGAACATTCATGCATAAATCGATGTAAATAATAAAAGACTCAAACTCTTAAACCTTTAAATAAGCATGGAATATACGCTTGCTTCTATGTAATTCGAACAGAAATAAATTGAACATCTGTGTGCAAAGAAATTTGCATAGAAAATACTTCGCGAAACATCTAAATACAATTGGTGTTCTACAATGGCCATAATTTGTACGTGTCTAGTGTTCATGTCACATGTTTTTATGTTAGTTGGATAAATACCGGGAGCTTATTGTTTTTGCAGGAATACACATAAAACGGCTATGTATAGACAACACCAGTGCATTGGCGCACAAATGAAAATGAATGTTTTATGACCGAAATGGATTTATCGAAAATGATTTCCTCTGTATTAGTGCCAATAATTTCACATATTTACGAATTCATTCGTTTACATTTTGATATTCCCGTTTTTTTGTGTGTGTCCTGTTTTTCTGTTAAATAAATTATACCTTTGTGGAGTGGAATGAATCACATATCGGATCGTAAATTATGGAATTGGCATAAATGAAAATATCTATGCGCAAGCACAACGTAAAAATCTATTTGCACAATGAACCAATGGTAAATTTGATGAAATTTCACATATTTCAATGGCTTGCGACAATAAGCTCAGGCCAGTTGAAAATAATGCTATAAATTTCAGCTCAATTACACATCACCAACGCAGACCACTGTGAAAACCACATTTATTTCCAATTACAGCCAGAAATAATAACAGTTTTCATTTCGAAAATATAAATGAGCAGAAAATACAACAAACAATTGGGACGATGATGGTGTGGTGTACCAACTTTTAGCATTCATATTTTATGTCGTATTAACTGAGATATGCCATAAGAGTTACGTTTTGAATGAAAGCTTCGTGCACGGGATATGTATGCTTATTATACAGGAAAATATAAATGAAAATTCCGGAAAATGAAAGCTGAATATCAAATCACATGCCTAATTAAAAGGGTTTTGATAACACATATTTAAATTAACCCCAAAATTGTCGGTTTGGAATTACACACAGAGAATTGTCTATATGTGAAATGGTTTCCAACGTATCATACAATGTTTGCCAAACTTGAACAGATTATCGTTAATTCTGTGTGTGTATATTCTGAGAGATACTGAGCCTTGGGGTAATTATGGTTTACAGCGATTGATTTCAATCACAATCATCGTAAATGTTCATTAAAATCTGATATGCGAAAAATCTCTAGTTACACATCGTTTTATGATGTAAAATCAAACAGAGATTCTCGGTTTCTGTTTGAAGAACAATATTGATTTCAGCCATATGATATTCATGACTTGAATTGAGATCAAATAAATGGAAATGTTGAATTAACAGATCTTCAATGTAATGGAACTGACATGAGAGCGAAAGCCTCTAACTGGTAATTTATGCATTTTCTAATAGATTCTAGCTGTTTTCCTATAACTATTGCTTGAGTGGAGTCAAAATGATATTATATGGATGGCACTGTTGTCTGTTATCGACAACTAAACAATCATTCGTAAAGGATAATGATATATGAAAATTGAGAGCCTATTTCAACGGAATGAAATCTTTGAAAAAATGAAATTTGCTCGGAAATGTTAAGAAAAATCATTCAAAAATAATGGCTTACCAAAATCAAAAACAACTAAAAATTCGTAGGTTTTTCAATATGTAGCTTTAAAATTCAATAAGCAAAAAAAGCCGTCTAGTAATTTTAGAGAATTAAATTCCTTAAAATAGGTCCTGGTAAAATAATTGCCCAACTAATGAAGAATAGATTCTACATAAATCTGTTGTCTAAACTTAGATCAAATAAATTCAAATCAATTAAATACAGAAAGCCGTGTCTATAATTACGCTGCTGATGATCAGATATTCTTAAATTACGTATTCATCAGAAGAATAAATTATTTAGATTGACGAGGAAGAATTTTAGTCTTAATTGAATGAGAATATCAAAAATGAGAATTTGTTGCGAATGTTGTCGGCCTTCTTCAGGTCCAATATAAAACGAAAATGTCAGAGACGGAAAAGAGCAACGGTTTTCTTTAGATAATCGTAGATCTGATCTGAATATATGAGTTGTTTGGAAAGAATTTAAATTTGTCAACAGAGGCCAAAGCTCTGAATGTCAGTCCACGTGTGACTTGTGAAACCACATTAAAGTTTTCTGAACACACCACAAAGTGTCTTCATAAATTATTACTGTTGATGATCAATATTTTGGTCGGATGAAATTTCAGCCTCGTTTTCAACCGTGAAATTTGATTTTTTTTTTAAACAAATGCAAGTCATACATTGAAGTTCCTTCTTCAGTATAGCCATTAATCTTCCGTTTTTTTCTACATTTGAAATGAGGGTGTTTTTCATTGAAACTTTCGGTTTTCCCAAGTTTTTCCTTATTTTTTTCAACTATTTTAAATATTAAACGTACGAATTGTTATGTGAGATGAATACTTAATACGTTTAATATATCTGACAAAATGATAAATGGACATGATGGCATCACAACTTTTAATAGCACACATTTTTTTGAATACAATCAAACTTACTCGGGTGTCTTTAAAGAAAATAGTAAAATTTCAATTTAAAAAGTTCATATTTTTCAGTAGTTTTCTCGTTGATAGTAACGCAAATTTCCTGAATTCAAATTGAAATATTGCCCATCCACAACAATAAAACTACCAAACTTTCCAAGTTTTTTTTCTATACTTTTTGTTCACCAAATTGTCTGAAAATATTCTAGACAATATATTATGTGTGTGTGTGTGTGTGTGTGTGTGTGTGTGTGTGAGCAACAAAAGAGAAGAAACACAAAACGTGACAAGACTTTCAGAGTAAGTACACCCGGGACATACAAAAAAAAACCTTTATCAATTTCTTGGAGGGGTTTGGGAAATTGGAAAATTATACGAAACAAGAAAATCTCAAAGAAAATATAATAAATGAAATGGCATATGTTCGATTGTATTTTGAAGGGGTACGTATGAAATAGTGAGATAACATTACCGACTCAACGAAAAATCCTGATTTTTCGATTATATTTAAGTCGTTCGCCATGTAGCCCCAGTTCGGTGGAAATCAATATCCATTTTGAATCAGAAAGTTTAAAATATTTTTCTCTGCAAAATCGTCTTAAGGAAACCTATGTGGTGAAAGTTAAGCGTATTTATATGTAAATAGTTCCGACCGTAGTTTATGCTGCCAGTTATCTACTCTCATATCAAATTTATGATGGAAAGATATGCATCGCAAATAGGGAGCTTAAATTTTAACATGTTTACAAGCGTCTGTAGCATAGAAGTTATTTTTGAACTTTGATTGCAACTTACATCAGTTCAAAGAAATTTCTATTGGAACAATATCTTGTGTTGGCACATGACTAAACAGATTTTGAGCTTTCACTGTTACGAACAACGTCTCATTTGCACTGACTTCTTGATGACAATTTATTAGATTAAAATCGTTTAACTTTAAATCCAGCAATTCCAGCAACAATAAGCACAAAATAAGAATCTAAATTCCTATAAAATTCGTATTCCAGTGTGTTTGCTCGTACTCTCTCTCGTATGCCGTTTAAAGGGGTTGATTTTCATTAAATGCATGAGCACGCTTCAAAAACATATGTCAAACAAATTTTCTCTGATACTAATGCATACCATAAAGCTTTTGCATACAAACGGACTGTATTTTGTATAAAAAGGTAAATGTTTGTTTCGGTATGAATAGAGAAGATTGCAAATGAAACGATGTGGAAAGTCAACTAACTTGGGAGATATTATTTGATAATGAGATTGGGGATAAAGGGGAGTAAGCTATTTGTTTTGATTATAGTTTTAATTGCGGTAAAAAAACACGTTCTTACTTTAGTGGGATTTGGCAGATTTTTTTTTTATTAAAATCACAGACTTTTAATTAATTTTTATTTTGTGACCATTTCTCTGGTAACTTATTTGAAATTCAAATTTTGAAGAGGATAAACATACTTATATCAACGAGAGCGAGATAAACTTACAATTTTGATGACTCATAAAGCCAAAACATCCTTGCATTCTTTTTTACTTCTTATCGTTGATTGATCAAATTAAAACAACTAAATCTGTCTTGCAGTATTAGTATCGGTCTACATCCTACATATTAAATTTGTTCAATCCAATAGTCATGGAAAATTCATTCAAAACCGTTCTCGCACGATAAATCCCAAAGAAATGAATTTTTTCCAGCACGCTACATCGTTCGGGAACACCTGACATTTCGTAACAAAAAATCATGGCAAAAATATGTCGTATTTCAGTTGCCCGGTGCACAAAATCTATTACTTCATTTAGTGTAACATTTTGTTATATAATGATACAACAGTTCGACCTCATCGATTATGTTTTAGTCGTTTGCCGCTAACAAATGATCAAATGATTTCGATGTTTCTAAAGGAAAACACGTGAATTAATGACATTCATCTCTGCACCACTGTAGTCGACAGAAAAAAGTTCCTACATAAAATCGAATTTTATTCAATTTATATCAATTACGCGAAAGTCATTTTACAATACAACAGTGTGTACAATTGTATACATCCAGATTCGTATATAGTTATATGAAGAATAAACGAAACGACAAAAACACAATTTTCTTTTTATATATTTTTACCATTGCAAGTTTTTTTTTTTGTTCTTATTGAACAAGTTTTCCTGCCAGTTTCTTGAAAAATAAATTTATGTGCATTTGATTACTGTGAACAGTTTTTTCCTCTTCTTCTTTGTAATAATTAAGAACTGGAATTTTTCTTACGTCCACGCTACCGGGACACAACAATTGTCTAGAAAATTCTTTTCCATTAGTTCACTTATTTCATTCGTATGTGACTCTAAAAATCTTAGTTTTTCATAAAACAAAGTGTAAAGACAACCGGGATGTCACATCCCACGTATAATTTCCATGTACACAGTATACAAATCAATAATCTGATTTATTTTAATTACCATGCAGCTTTTTCTATAAGTAAAATGGCAGCTGGAGTCAGGAAATATTCGCAACAACATAGACATGCGTCTACAATATTTGGTAAACGAGATCATATCTACGTATATATGACTAATTTATGTCGTATAAAATAGAAATACATAAATATATTAAGCAACTCAAATTGGAAGCAATGTAGGTTTTTACAATACAATTTGTCGATTAGAGTTTGTTTATATTTTGTAATTCCTTCTCAAACTCCTTAACACGCGTAGCCGCTTCGAAGTGTACCTTAAAAGCAATCGCTTCAACTGTAATCAGGGCCTATTTTCGTGGACATTTCATAATTTCACGAAATTTCACGATTATCACGTAATGGAAATTCTTGAAATTTCGTAAAGATTTCGCGAAATATCATGAAATTTCTGAAATCGATTTCACGAAAATAGGCCCTGAGAGTAATTAACGATGATGTGTTATCTTTCTTTATAGAATCACTTACAAGTTCAAGTTAACAGCGGATTAAGTCATTAATTTCTTTTGATTATAACACTTTTAATAGCTTTCTTCCACCTTTATGTTCAAATTAGTGATGAAGTCAGTCCATCAACGGTAATCATATAATCAAAGAAAAGACAAATTAAGCTGCGCACATACGTCCAATAATTTATACTAATTGTGAATTAATACCAGAGATGTATCTATCGATTCGTCAAAATGGAAATCAAGTTCTGTATATATGCATACACCGCAACTAAGGAGATTTATAATAATTCTGGTTTAAATGCAACCTTTTTGCGTTGATTCTGAAAGCAGAAGGAAGTGATTTTTTATTTGATTATATGAATTCGATAAAGTTGTTGAGGAGACTTGTGTGAATTTTCATTGCGTAACCAATAAAGTCAATTGAAACCACGCAAGTGCTTGGCTGAGAAAAAATGTTTTTTTTTTAAACTGAAAGGTCTTTGTCAATATCAAACGGAAGCGTTCCGAGACAGTGTTTCAGCGAACGTTTACATTTGATACCGTTGACTTGAAAAACAAATCTCATGGTCGAAATAATTGAATTATTTGATAAGAGTAATAGCAAAAAAAATTACGTGAATGTTTGTGCGAGGGTACAAAATTCGTGTCTAAGGCATCCCC
>NW_023503764.1:0-44778 GCF_014529535.1 Bradysia coprophila | reverse complement strand
CATGGAATACTCTACTTTATTACACACCACTTAAATTACAAACTCTCAGCTGAATTGTTTGAAGAAGAGTTTATTTTCCATTATAAAGTTTTTAAAGGAAAACGCAAAGAAAATAAAAATGTATAGCGAAATAACACACAGAAAAAGCACAATTTCCATCCAGAGTAGATACACATTTCAGTTTTTAGATAAAATATAAAAATGTTATAATGTTAAGCACACAAACGCTTGAATTTTGTACGGTGGATGTCGTAAGATACGTTTATCGATAATGCGATGAAGATAACGTACGCTCAACGTCCAAATTAATTGGTTTAAAATCAATAAGACTGTTTTATACGACTTACAAGAGCTTCCCGTCACACTCCAGCTTCACACCATCAATGAATAATAAAGAAAAACTTGGAAAAACTACTCGATGTTCTAAAATTTTGCACTCTTATCAGCTCTTGAGGCTTTTTGTGAGACCTGAAACGTTCACACAATTAAAGGATATTCACATTTCGGTGTTGTGCTTGTGGTATAGTCTTAAACTTTAGGGTCTAGTACGTACAACAATCAGACAAGCTGAAGAAACTCCATCGATGGGTAACTTTTCAACAAAACATGACTATGTATTCAAGCAATGAGTCAATCCAACATTTGTGGTGGAAATAGTCACGTTGTTCACATTGCGTGAAAGTCCCCGTGACCCAGGGCTAATTTTGGATATTCAAGATTCAAGAAAAATTTTCAGTTTTGCAGATAGTTCGCAAGATCAACTGTGTGTATAAGACCGATTCGTTCCATTTAAAATACAACCGTAACTTGATACGAAGAAGGAAAAGAAACTTGTGTAAAATAAAGCACATTTTACATTATATACCGAAACCAGAGAGACACAAAATTCAACAAGCATAACATTAAAACAACCTCTTCAATCTTGCTGGCTACGTGCTCAAGTTCTGAAATGGAAATACAGCCTTGCCCTTATTCACTCCATCCGAAAAGATTTTAAATTGTGTCTATCTAGCGAATATTTCGTATATTTATTTATCAAGGCATAGAAACTTGTGAATAAAAATACGTTTTTGTTTCAATAAAACAATTTTTTTCGTCTTTCCCTTTTTTCTGTTTTTCTTTATGTGTCGAGGATCAAATTCGAATTCATATCATTACTTATTTGTGTACGGAACGAGCTTATAAAAGCCTAATTTACTTTTATTTGGTGACAGTTGTTGTTCCGAAATTTTTCTGGCATTAGTCGTTATTTATCGCATCACAAAATTATGTAATTTTAACGAAAACAATTGTTGTGCAACATTTTGTGAAAATAGAAATAAAAATTATCGAATTTCTGTTCTATAGAAACAGGCTTCTGTTTCCAGGTAAAAGAAGTTAATTAGTGAAATTAATAATGTAATACTTCAACAACCAGTATTGACTTTTGTCTGTTCTGTCTCGAGCTCCCTATGGCAGTTCTTCCACGGTTACATTTTTTATGTTTAATTACGTAGAATAAACAATTCTGAGCTTGGAAAGCAAATAAAGAAAAATACCTAAAATGATTGTCACGGACAATGTCACGCATATACCAATCGTATAAAACAAACGTGATTTATAATTTAAACAGTTAACGTTTTATCTATAACAAGGTCGATGATACCGCAGTTCACATCATCCCATGCTTTACCATTTTATTTACTTTTGTAAGTGAGTCTGAAAATATTATGAAGTTTGATGGTGTCGTTTAGCAAGGTCCACTTCTCATTTTCCGTTTAAAAACTTTTATTTCGACTTTTCCACAGACGACAGACCGTTTTAACTTCTTTTTTTTGAAAATAAATTTATTTGTAAATGAAACGAAACTCTCAATAAGCCCTTGAAAGCAGCCTTACACTTCTTAAGTAAATCATCAGAGAAATATACTGCCTCATACTACCCTTGTTCGGATCGACGATGAATATTAATCAAAATCTAATACACATTACGCTAAAACCATTGAATGCTCCAAAGATACAGAAGACAAATTGAATTATAATTAGTCATTTATTGATCGAGTAGAAGCAATTTCGAAAAGAAATGCTCACATAATGGCAAACGTCCACCAGAGAAAGAGAAAATGTTCGCAGACACTTTCGGTACGATGTGTATACAAACACACAAAGAAAGTGAAATTTAATTAAATCGTCTGCAGCTGGAAATAAAATTGCTATAGAAACTAAATTAAGCTCTTTAAATTGTATGTCGTTTCCGGTTTGGTTTTATGATTTCCAACTTCTTAACACAATGTGTTTTCAATGAAAGCGAAATGGAGCCAACTTTTAATCACATCTTTATGGAATATCCTCTGTCGATTATGTATTATTTTTGCAATGCAAAACTTGATAATTAATTTTGAATCATGGAGCAAATATTTACCGCCAGAAACAAAAGAATTTACGATGAGAGAGCATTATCCTGCTTCAAGCAAAATTTAAAGAATAAAAGTTTTTACGTCCTTAGACGCTCTTAAATATTTTAAGAGTCATAATGCAAAAGGCATTATAGCGGACCGAAACTTTAGCAAATGCAAATACATAAATTAGCATCGACAAGTTTAGTTTCGAAACTAGTTCGAAAGTATGAAAAGAAGTATTAAACGACGTTTGATGTTCGCTTGACTACAACAATATAATCTTCCGATATGTCTGCAACATCGTTTTAATATAAATTGAATTATGAAAATTTCAGAAAATTTATTTACTGGCTAAATTTATGTCAATCAATTCCTTAAAAATTATGTCAATAACTTTCTAAAAGAGTGTAATTAACTCACCTTATTCCGCACTTAATATGAAAACTGGAACCACATTCTCAAACAACGAAAATAAACATTGTGTTCAAAAGTCCTGCTACATTCTTAACATTTACGTGAATATTAATCCATGGTTGACGCAAAACTTTCTCTTGAACTCACTGATCCGTTCGTGTTCCACAAATAACACATTTTTACCAAATTGTTCGTTCAGTATTTCATTTAGGCTCAATCCAATTAAACACTGTTGTTAAACGACCGTCAAAAAGATCAACAAAAAAAAATTTTGAAAATTAATTAAGGGTTAAAGATGGATATTCTTTTGGTTATTTTATAACCGAAAATTCGATGGAAGTAAATTAGACCGAATGTTGTTATTTACATTATATCGTGCCCTAAAATGGTGGTTGATTTTCCGTTGGAATTTCGTGATTTAATAAAATAGAAATGAATTTTCGTTCGGTGCCCGCTCGAAAAAGGTCGCCAACACTTTTCTCTGATTTGCAAATAATTTGTGCGCGATTAAAATATTCAATTAAATCTGAAAAACTTCTAAACAATTTCTTCGTTATAACCGCTTATTGAGCTAATGATGACGGTAATGAAAATTGTAAACACGAAAATTATCTTTTCTCATTCAATATAGCTACTTACATTTGAGAAAATGTTTTGAGAAAATTTTTACAATGTTGTTTTATTTATAAAATCTAAGAACCTTGGCATGACATAAGGTTTTCCGACGATTTTTTTTTCGCTGAAGATGAAATACAAACACATTGCGCCTAAATAAATGTATGTTGTATTACAGTCAGATTTCACGTCTATTGTAAAACGGAACATAATTATTTTAATGATATAAACATATACTTGATTAATAAAATACGATCTTGACTTTTTGGCTGCGAGTTATGTTGAATAAACAAACATACAAATATTTCAGATCCGTATACCGAATTATCTTGAAAATATTAGTAGGATTAACAATTATGATAATGTTCACAGAATGTGAAGAACAGAATAAAATGAATGATTTATAGGAACATACATTAAGCGGAAGATATTTGTTAAGTCTGAAATTTTTAAATATCTGGCAACGGAATTGGGCAAAGTGCTTTAATGTAATAAATCAATCTTCATACTCTAGCGGAGCTTCATACTCCCAAAAACGTGATCAAACCAGGCGATATAAGACGAGATTCTCATAAAAACGAAGGCTAAGCAAACGTTCAGCTGTTCGTTTAAGAACAGCTAATCTGAACATTTGATTAGCCTTTTCGGAAATTGAAAACGACGAGTCAGACACTTTGTAACCTTCATTTATCTACTTTAGGTTCGATACAAAATATTTTTTAGAAATGGAAATCGTGAGAAATATTTAGATGTGTTACGTTTAAATTTCATTTGTCGCTCAAAATGTATGCAAATCAAATCTATGTTCCGAGTCAATAAGGATTCTTGATACAAATCACTATCTATGTCTATGTCTTGTTGATATGACAAACAAAGTTTACTCAAACTTATTCCTAGTTTGTAAACAACATGATGGAAAGTATGCCAAAGTCATTAGTCTTGCATAGTGATGTATTTGCACTTCTCATCACCGTCATCCCGACAATGCTACACAAGTTTAAGTTTAAAATGAATCTCGAGACGGTAACTTGAAAACTGTAATCATTTTTGACCGAAGGATCCATCTTTTTCTTTTAGTTTTGTCGTTGGAAAAGAAAGAAAGTTGAGACGAATCTAAACAACTTCATATTTTTTCGAGGGGAAAATTACTTCGAAAAACGCTGTACCATGACTTTGTATCGAACTGAGAGTCAAGCTGAGCCAATGACCTTGAATTTACGTGTATGTATATAGTTACTTTTCTGGGATTTGTACCATGACTTTCCGAAGCAGTTGTCCCCTTGATTTTTTTTAGTAACTACCAACGTGCCTAACATGTTGCTTTTGTCAAGTAGAGTAACATTTACACTAACGACATGATCTTGAAACAGTACAAACATTTAAAAATTAAAATTTAATGCTAAACTGTCATAATGGATATGCCATAAGCTCTGTTCTACTACGATACTAGGTCCTCTGTAATAACTTATTGCTTTCTCAGACAATTCAAATTTTGCCCTGGTAAGGGTTTATTACCAGAAGTAACTTAAATGAATCGGTTGTCCAACAATCTATTTCACTGCAGTAGCATTTTTGAGCGATAAACAACGGTTAACTTTGTAAAAAAACGAAGACAATTTAGTTCCATTTTTATTCTCCGCCTTATACGAAAGGTATGAAAATAATTAAACATTCAGCGGCTGTCTCGTTGCCTGTCTTTCAGCTATAAACTTTGCTAGGTAACATAGTGGCACCCCAGAAACAACTAATACTTGTTGCATTGCTGAACGTAATTAAAAATTGATTATCTGAGTTGCACATCCCACATCGACAGTGTAGATTCTACATCTTTCATCTCTTATGAAAAAAGTTAGACAAACAGAGTTTTCATTACTCTGCACCATAATCTCGAGTTACAACTTTAAAACAAATTTATAATAATGAAAATGTATAACTTACAAAGTTTCAGGAGGTGTGACCTCATAAGTAATAACAATCGTTGTTACAATATTAATAATTCGTGTTAATATGAACTGGCGTGTTTCGGAAAATCTTTTCAATATACAGATTCATATCATTTTGATAAGCTCAATTATTTGATAACAATGAAATTATAATCTGTTGTACTGTCAGTCTCACCGCAACATTATATTCTACATATAAAAAAAGCAATTTGATTAAAAGCAATAAAAAAAGATTATTTGTATTTTATTGTTGCCAAAATACTATAATCCAGTTTAATGAACTTTTATTTCCATTTTTGTTTGTCATTTAATCAGATTTTTATGTGTAATCGTTCGGAGTTCTTTTTTCGGCTAGATATTTTTCGCAATTATTTTAATGTAACAAAGTTTTGTTATTAAAATCAGGAAATAATTTGTTTCGTCCAAAAAAAAAAATTTAAGGTCAAGCTTAAGAGATGGTCAGTCTAACAGGCAGACGTATAAAATTATTTGATTTTAATTGGTTAATAATGCGTCTATGATTTTCGTAATTATATATTATTTCAATAATGGATGCTCAAATTAGACAATAGACAAACTAATAATTATCACACTCTTGTAGGTAACGAATGAGTTAACCACGAAAATTTGATTGATACTTTAATTCCAATAATGCACAATCGGAAGGCATTGAATGAAGTATATGGCTGTGAACATAAATAACGATTGTAAAAAGAGAACGTTTCGACGAAAAACAAATCTTTAAGCTAAAGTTTGCGTCATACTGTGCCTAAAGAAAGACTCACAAGAAAATTATTCCGTAAATGAATCTGTAGATAAAATAGATTCGTAAGGTACTTCAACTGCGCCAATTTCGTCTTTTGGGGATTTTGAGGATTTTCTAAATTCTCTGAATGAAATAATGCTCACTGCTCAGTAATGCTTAGACGACCGTGCATAATTTACCGTTATCCTGTTATTCAATTTTTTACTTATTTATTTTTGTATTCGAAGACTATAATAGCTTTAATTCCTGGAACATACCTACTCAGAATATTCGAATTCTTTACAGAAGGACGGAGCTTTTATTTCGTTTTTCTTTTAACAATTTAAATTGGCTTGTTCGGTGTATATATGGTATTTGGTATAATGTACATCTTATTAAACTTCGTTTTTTCCCTGCTTAGCCATACGACATCTAATAAAACTTTCAAAACCTTGTAATGGCAAGACATTGCATGTGACTGAATAAAATTAAAAATATGTTGACCTACTTTCGATCTCTAATTAGAATCCAATTCTTTAGGTTTATAAAAATAGCAATGCATCTGATTTGTGTACTCCAACACGGAAAACGTATTTTGTGATTAATCTTTTATTCAATCAGTCAAAGGACTTTGTGGTTCTTTTTGCAAAACAATTATTCATCATTGGACAAGGACATGTTGATTAATTTGTGCTTCCGTTTTTTTTGTATATATAGGCAGTTTTGCAGTCTCAGGGAAACTATTGGTATATTGTTGTCAAATTTTTTGTTTCATTTATTTATATTTTATGATCACTTTTAATAGTAGATTATTCACCTCTGTCCACATGTTTATTTAGACACTTGGGGAGTTATTGCGTGAGCTGAAGGGGAATGGTATAACTCCAAGTGTCTAAATAAACATTTGGACAGAGGTGAATACGCTATTTTATCTACCGACGGCGAAATAATAGCACTTTTTCACTGCTATTATTTCACCTAGGTAGATAAACCTACTAAACCTGTTTTTGATATCATATTTTTAATTTTAGTTGATTAAACGTAACCCTAACTGTTCGTTTGAGTCGGGGGAAACAACTAATTACATTACAATTCAATTAAATAATTAAATTATGTTCGAAAGTGAATAAAAAATGTTACTTATTCATAGAGATACATCCATGCCATAAATTTTCCCTAATTAGTCTAGAATGTACTTGTAGTAACTGCAATTAAATGAATTAACATTACGAATGTTGGTTTAGATTGGATTTAATTTTTTTTTATTTCTGATTGATAACGCAAATGTCAAATTTGAAACAAACTTCGTTTTAGTTTTAGTTGAGTCAGTAAATAATTTTAATTTGAAAATTAATTTGCATTTTCTTGAACATTGAACAATTTGAAAAAAAGGATTTGACAAATTCCACGTTTAAAACTGAGATTCCATTTCACTACAGTTGGCGAATAACTGTGTCGTTGACGTCGACTGTTTTATATGCATCTTTTCTTGGCTCAAAAATTTATTAAGTGAAGGAATTTCGCTCGCCATCGAATTGTCCGATTCTTCCTGTGGTAGTTGTCGGTACTCTTCGATCTTCCATGCCAGTTCCCTCTGCAGACGCCTAACTTCATTCAACAATCTGTTAGTTTGTGAATGTCCCACCTCTACACTCGCTTGCAAATTGCGGACAGTTTCGTTGAGTGCGGAGTTCGTTTTCCCGAATGCATTAATTCTAGCTTTTCTTTCGGCACTCAGATCTTTGACGGAAACAAGAGATTTCATAGCGCGTTCAAAAGTCTCTCTGTCTCGCTGGATTGCCGTTTCGGCAGATCTTAGCTTCGACTCTTTTAACTTCTTCAATTGTTCACGATTTTTAAGCATATTTTCGGTATTTTGTTTTTTCAGATGTCTGATGTGCTCTAAATACCGGGACACTCGCACGTCGATGGTCTCATTATTATTGCTCTTGTCGTTGTTGGTCGAATCAGTCAATTCACTCTTAGATTTCACCATTTCACTATTCATTTTGGATGCGAAAATTGTAAACTTTTTTTTAACACAACCTTTCACAACGGAGTATTTACAATGAATGATTATTCTTGAAAGGTCCCTCTATGAAGACAGCTAACCTACAGTAAGCGTCAATGTGCCCTTCCTAAAGAAGTTCTCAATTACTTCACTCAGACTGTAACATAAGAAAGGGAGAGAACACTGTTCTATTGGAACAGTCACTCATAGTTTCCATTTCTGTCATTAGTAAGAAAAAGCCATTTTTACGCCGACAATTTATGCATCAGAAAGGTAATTAAGGAAGTCATAAAAGGTGTCTTAGGTAGATATCCCAATATCCTTATTTTCTATCTATTTTTTGATATTGAGTTGTATACGGTTTCATGAAACAAAGATAAATTTTTAATGAAGATGAAAGAGTAAGGGTTTGGGACATATGAGATTGATGTGGAAATGTCAAGTTTATCGACGGGTAAACTTATCAGCATATACCAGCGCTATGATAGGAATGTTTGTTAGGAAAAGCAATCAAGCAAGAAATCACGGTAGAACACCCTCTAAATACTGCAATTTCAATGATCACCAATGCACGACAATTGCATTCGTAACTTGACAGTTCTTATGGATTTTATACACGCAACTGTCAAATTACGAATATTTGGAGTTACGAAAATATGAGAATAGGCGCCCAGTTTTGCATTCAATTGGGCTGTGCAATAATATGTTTTTTGAATGTCCAAAACCCTTTCTCTTTCATCCTCATTAAATATGTATTTTTGTTTCATGAAATCGTATACAACTCAATATCTGCAAATAGATAGAAAATAAGGATATTAAGACCACTACCTAAGACACCTTTTATATGACTTTCTTAATTACCTTGCTGATGCACAAATAGTCGGCGTAAAAATGGCTTTGTGTTTTTTCTTACTAATGACAGAAATGGAAACTATGAGTGTTTGTTCTATCACTTTCTTCTGTTACAGTTTGAGTGAAGTAATTAAGAACGCTTACTGTAGGTTAGGTGTCTTCATAGAGTTACCTTTCAAGAATAATCATTCATTGTTAATTCTCCGTTGAGAAAGGTTGTTTAAAAAGAAGTTCATAATTTCCGTATCGAAAATGAATAGTGAAATAGTGAAATCTAAGAGTGAATTGACAGATTCGAATAACAACAACGACAAGACCAATAATAATGAAACCATCTCCGTGCGATTCGCCCGTTATTTAGAGCACATCAGACATTTGAAGAAACAAAATACCAAAGATCTGCTTAAAAAAGCTGAGGCACGCCTGGTTCAACAACAAGAGCATCACAACAAGGACTTGGAAGATCTACGTGAACAATATGAAATGCAGCTTCAAGAGAATCGTGAACAATTGGAGAAGTTATTAAAGACGAAGCTAAAGTCTGTGGAAACGGCATTCCAACGTGACAAGGAGAGTCTGGAACGGGCGACGAAATCTCTTGTTTTCGCCAACAATCTGAGTACCGAAAGTAAAGCTAGAGTTACTGCATTCGAGCAAACGAACTCTGTACTCAACGAAACGGTCCGCAATTTGCAAGCGAGCGTAGAGATGGAACATTCACAAGCCAACAAATTGGAGAATGAAGTTAAGCGTCTGCAGAAGGAACTGGCATCGAAGATCGAAGAGTACCAACAACTAGCACGGGAAGAATCGGACAATTCGATGGCGATCGAAATTGCTTCGTTTAATGACTTGTTGAGCCAAGAAGAGAAGCGTATAAAACTGTTGACTTCAACGTCACAGTTATTCGCCAACTGCAGTGAGATGGAATCTCAGTTTTAAACGTGTAATTTGTGAAATCAATTTTTTTCAAATTGTTGCTTAAACATTGGCAAATGCAAATTAATTTTCAAATTAAAATTATTTAGTGACAATTTTCGCAATTAAAACTAAAACGAAATTAGTTCAAAATTTTACATTTGCGTTTTCAATCAGAAAAAAGAAAAAAAAACAGAAAATTTCAACCAAGTCCAAACCAACATTCGTAATGTTAATTCAGTTAATTGCAGTCACTACAAGTACATTCTAGACTAATTAGGAAACGTTTACAACATTCTACGTCCAGGGCCAATACCGAGGTTTTTTTGTTCATTTTTCAACATAATTTGATTATTTAATTGAATTGTAATGTAATTAGTTGTTTCCCCTGACTCAAACGAACAGTTCAGGTTATGGTTAATCAACTAAAATTAGAAATTTGATATCAAAAACAATGTAATTAAGTACAGAATGGTTGTTCAGGTTTATAAGTGATCATAAAATACAAATAAATGAAACAAAAAATTGGACAACAATATACCAATAGTTTCTCTACTGTAAGCTCCCTGAGACTGCAAAACTGCCTATACATTATGGTGCATCAATTTTACCAACGCACTGTCGGTGCTTGACAGTGCTTGATTTTACTCGTTTAGTCGTTGATGGGTACAAAAGTTGACTTATTCCATGTTCCATGAGATTTTAAAATCTGCAGAGATTTTTTTTAGTCTAATATAAGGTTGCACGGCCAAATATTAAGAAATTTGTCGAGCATACATCAGACAAAACTCAATCCGTTACTACACGGAAAAGTACTTCATTTCACAAGGACAAGAGCATTTTTTACTTTAGCCTATACTCTTTAGCCAAGGGGAACAAAGTTGTCGATTTCATTCCGAGAATGTTGTTTTTGGCCGAAGTGTAACGAGCGCAACAAGTCACACGAGAAAATGAAATTTTCTACTTTCTTCCCGAGGTCAACACAACGTTTTTCACAACACAGGCTCCCGAAGTTTCAGCTAAGGTGAGAAAATGACTATTTTTTCGCCTGCGTAGTGAAAATGACTATTATTTCTCGTGTTATCTCGTCAAATAACAAAATTTAATTTTTCTGTCAAATTTAACTAGACGTCACGTTTATTGACTAGTTAAATTAGTCAATGAAAGTATACTCTGTAGGTATGGTCTGCTGTCAAAATTTATATGGAGCAGAGGAAAAGGCGAAAGTTGGTTTTGTTAATATGAAATCGCTATTTCCTCCGGCTTGTATGGACAGACCATACCTGGTTCTGGTTTGTATGTTCATAGAAATTAAACATCTCCGTTAAATGCTGACGGGAATCGGGCTATTCTTTTGATCACATAAAGTTCAGTAAAATACACAAAGTTAACACTCAGAGCATTCTTCCTCTAGATGTGTAAATTACTAATTTGTTTCGACTGACGAATACCTCTTCAGTTGATCGTAAAGTAAAGCCATTAAGTCATTAAGGACCATCATAAATGAACGATGTTCAAATTTAGTAATTGCATTCGTCTATCGTATGACTCATTAGGAACTATTTTTTTTAAACAGAATCATTAGTAAACTGACATGCTATAACGTTTAAGAAAATGAAAAAATCCAAAAAGAAATCACCCTTTATTGTGTCTGTATATACGCAGGTGTTATGATGCAGGTACGATAGCGTATGTCTGAGACTAGCAATATTGAGAATAATACCACAATAACTTTCGAACGTATTTCTGAAAAGTCATTATATTTTCATGAGCCCTCATAGCGTCAATGAGCTACATACTTCAAGTTCATTCCAAACGAAGTACTTTTAGCACATACATATACCTAACCTACGCGATACCCCGTAATTTTATTTCAGTATTTGCTTTTATCATATTTTACGAATATATGTAGAGCAGAGCATACATTATGGATATTACGACAGCGCAGGTAAAGCAAGCAAGCAAACAAACAAACAAACACATGCATACATTTACTTCGGCATAAAGCTGACTTTAATTATATTTGGAAGGTTCATATCACATGGGTGAAAAAAAAAATATCTAATTAAGTCACCATTTTTGATGTAGTGTTCCACAAAATAATTATACCCCTCTCAATGTTGAAATGTGATAGATAAGGTATGACTGATTGTGACCTCATTCATTCGATTCGATAATTGTAATTGTTTGTGAAAGGAAACGAATTGGAGAGGTTTAATAAACTTTGGTGGAGAATGTAAATTAAACCGAACGATCAATAATAAACTTGACAAAACCCGAAAAGGATACAGTTGTAACAGTTCGATGATTATGCAAAATTATCTGAAGAGGAGGAGGAAAAGGATTTATCACCGAAAAGAAGACTTTTCCAGTAGTGTAAACGAATGGGAATTATATCCAAACTGAAATTCACATTGTGAGATAATGGTAGATTACATTGGATGCGGTGAAAAAGATTCATTACATGAGATAACCGTTTGTGATAAAATCAAACTCGTAAGGGGTTTTTTGAAAAAAACAAGGTATAGTTTGTATACCTGTGCCGAAGGTGACGTGGCGAAGTATGCAACTACACTTGTCGAAACGGCAGCATCGATACAGCATTGAAAGTATTCTCCTTTACTACCTGTTTGTTGATGATCACGCAGAAATTCTCGAAAAATGAACCGAAAATATTCATTATGTAATGGGTCATTTTCACAAGGGTCAGATTGCTATGTAATAATCAAATTTCACAGGCAGTTATAATGGTTTACAGATTTTACGAGATGCATGCAAGTTTTGTAACGGTCCTCTCTTCATATACTATTGTTTTCATCGTTTACCTAAATAAACACGATTTACGAACTACAAACTTGTGGATTGAAAACCTCAACATAAAAGAATCATTGAACAATCAGTCATGTTGTGAATACTGATTTATTCACAAAGTTAGGGAATATGAACTTGCTCGAACAGTAAAGCGATTTTTGGGGTCATTCCTAGAAGATTGTGAAAATAGTTGGGCGAGAAAATGCTTATGAAGAGAAAAAACGCCGTTTTCACCTTCATTAATAAATCACTAGAACAAACATTGCAAAAATGTCAATTTCTCCTTTCAACGATCAAACATCCAACCATTCTAAACAAAATCCTTCCCTAAACCTGCATGTCGGCATTCAGTTCCTTTTCTGTTTTGTTACATCGATAAAAGTGAACCATCATTAAGACATTTCGAAGAATAATTTACTTCATCGAAAAAATATTTTGAAACGAAAAATTTGAACAATTTATACGAAATAAATTCACTTCAAAGGATGAACGTTGAAAATGTATGCGAATATCTCTAACAAACATTAGCATTCTCAATAAAAATGTTATCGCCCATTCGATATATACAATAATAATCGTAAAAATAAAACTCATAAATACAAAATTTATTTGGGAAAAAAGTATAATTTTATTGAATTTATTTTTAGATCAATAATATTGTCGGTTGAACTCAACCGTACAGCATGTTAATATAACATGAGATCTTGTTATAATTAGCATCCTCTCACTGTTCGCCTCCTCGAGGAAAATTAATATATTTTCTTTCCGTGAGCATTTGAGTGTATACGATAATATTTTGATCTCTAGTGTAGTCACGCGACTATTTTAAAAAATATTATATTTTTGTTGTGTGCAAATAACAGAATAATAAAGTTTTTAGTCTATCTACTGATCGAAATTAGTGAAATTGTTACTGCTCTTACTTACACAGAGGATGCATGGCAGAGCATTTTGAATTTTAAATAACAAGAAAATTAAACAGCCACTTACATAACTTGGGAAATGTTCACTTTTTTGAGTGAATTTTAATGATCCGAGGCGAAGCCGACATAAATATGACCACGAAACATGATTCTGTTTGATTTAAGTAAGAGGTTTATAATGCTGATAGCAGCGAAAGGAGTGCTTGAAACACGAAAAATATGGTTTCCAAAGCATGCATGCCGCAATAAGATTTAGCTGAAGGATGAGATGTGCTTCTTATATTATCAAGCTATTTCCTACTTTGATTATCTGAAAATGTTTTAATGTAATTGTATGTCATTATTGAAGTAAAATAAAAGCCCACTGTTGATCTACCCACGAGACGATAAGAATCTACGCACATCCATAGGTTTCATAAGTTATAAATGATGATGAATATGGTGGGTTGTGATGGTGCTGATTCATTACAAAGTTGGGTTACCTGACTTTAAAGTGCATTTTACAGTACCTAGCTATATAAATTAAGTAAACATCCTTGTATTCTACCTTTATAAACTATAAAACAATAATTGAAAAATAATTTAGCTTCTAATAGCAATGCCATGTTGAAAAGTCAGGCTTTATGTGGCTTTAATTATACGCGCATCCTAATTAAACCCATTCTAACTCCAGAGAATAAACCTTAGTTTAATACTCGTATGCATAATATAGTTGTGTACACAAGTCTCTGACTATACTTTCGTGTGAGAGTTACAGAAATTTATGAAATGTTTTAGCAAGTGCTCAAGTAGTGCGATTATATTTGCCATCAGAAAAATTGAATGTGATCCACGAGTTTTGCTAATATTAATCACTTTTTCATTTTATTTTATTTAGTTTTCATTTAAAAAAAAACTAGCTGAAACTAGCGCGAATTGGAAATGTTGGTGTGTTATATTACGTTCACGTATACATATGACATGATTGAACAACAAATACAATTTTATGAATTTAATTTACATATAGGTGAACAGGAGGCGTTCAATATCAGTATCGCATACTATGGAAATTAAACTTATCCCTGCCAGTTGAACCCTGTTCAATTTAAATTTTAATGAAATTTTCGACTCGCGATCTGTGTGTATAACCCAATATGCCAATCAAAAACTTACCTACTATACAATGAGGTAAAATAAAAATCAGAATTGCTCTGGATATAAATAGGTAATGGGATATACGTTTCAGGTTATATATTGAGTATTCAGAACAAAAGGAACATAAATTTCCATCCCTATGGCTGTCCATCAAATATTGAAATGCGATTTTTTTTTGTTTTTCAAATTTGTACAAACCTAGAAGGTAAATTTATACAGGTCCCTTTTCAGTTATACTGAGTCGTATTCAATATGTCAATAGCAAAGAATAAAAAAATTTGTGAACGAATTTCGACGAGCTTATTCAGTTCATCAACATTGCACTAATTTAATGGATAACCAAATAATAAAATTTGTGCTGTGTATCAACGAACATTAACAAACAAAACTAATTGAAAAAGAATTTTTTTACGGTTGAACTTTGCATAACACAAAAAATACGGTACCACCACCACCACTTAGTCATCGAATGATATAATTATTTTAAAAATAATTTCATTCGTTCATTTATATAAGCAGGACCGAAACAATTCAATTTAAAATCCTTTTTTCTCGCAAATAAAAATAAATGAAAGAACAACGAACATTAAATCCAACGGTAAAACATCAAACACCAGTAGGGTAAAACCGGATTACGGAAAAGTTAAATGTTTCTCTTGTACTATTTAATATTTTCAATTTCGTTCCGTTAAAATTTGATTTCAAATTCGATCACGACAATTTCTATTCAAGCAAAGAATGAAATCAAAAGAAAATCCCGACATTTTGTATAGTTACTCAAAAGAAACTCTACATAGTTAAATTGTTATACATCTTTATCACATTTCTTCAGTTTATTTTTGTATTACACGACAAATCCTGAGTTGAATGCTATTTTTCAGACCAAAGAACTTTCGTTCATAAGACTATCAAACATCCAAACTCAATCGCACTTTTGTGGATGTCTAAACAGCGTCACGACGGAAAATCAACTGGCATATCAAGCATCGACCGAATGTTATTTTGTGTTGGGAAAATGTAATTGTCGGTAGCGAAACAGAGGAGAGAAAATCAACAACATAAAAAAAACTTTGTTTTCATGCTTCGACAGAGAGAAAATTCATGCGATTTGTTCTGAAATCGAAACAGGTGGAAATGAGGAAAACATGTGTGTTGGAAGTTTGCATGATCAAAAAGGTAAATGTTAAGAGATGAATGTGAGTATTGTTGTGGGGGAAGAAAATTGGTCGACTCTGGATATACGTCGAAAGAAAGTTTATTCAGAGAGGGTTAATGTATAACTTTTGTGGTGGTTCGGTAGAAACTTAGTAACAACTCCACTTTAGTTAAATAAAAATGCATGGATGATTGCATAGGATGTGTTTCGTAGGTAAGATACTTGCTATGGTAAAAATAGAGAGTTTTTCGTATCGGTATGGTTTTCAAGTACGTCATTGGTGTCGCTTCAGTTTTGTGGTAAGGGCGAGGGTAAAGTCCGAGAAGAATTGTATTGAAAACATTATAGGCTATATTTTCTCAACAAAAAATTAGCCCAACAAGTTTATCCAGAAGAAGAAAAGTGTAAATATGCAGCAACATCACTCTTATTCAACAAAACGATAGAGGGGTTTTCAAATTGTTAATTGTCACATCTCATACTACATACTAGCAATCAGAAATTGCTGGAAATTATCTCACCAAATTCCTTACCTTTTTCAGTTTCTCGATCAAACTAATTTCTTACAAATTCAATATCAATTCCGAATCTTCAAACCACCTCCACCATAAAATAAAATGAATAAAATCTCAAAGCACACAACAAATCTGAAAACTCACTGCACACATTATATCCATTCGTGTGAAAAAAAATCATGAAAAATCAACAACATGATGCAATTACACAAAAATGAATGAGCCACCAGAGATCTTTATTGGCTCTAACTTTATATATCATTCCTTGTAGGGTATTTAGGACAAATTTAAAACTTTATTAACATCAAAAAGCATTTTAAATGAGCATTTTTACACGGTTAGCATAAAGGTCTTATGGATGTCGTTTCCGTTAAATCCCATATGTTGGCTTTATTTGAAAGCTTTTTTTATAGCCTACTGTCTCGTATCGTTTCTCCCCTATACACTGAAAGCTTTCAATTCGCATGTCATTTTATGCGAAAATAAACAAAAAAAAAGTTGAAGATAATTCTAAAGTGGGCTATAAATAAGGGATCAGTTATCATGGTATCTTTTGTGCTCTTTCGTTTATTGGCTTACACTCGTGCAAACTCGTTACTAGGGTTGTCACGAAAATCTAAAGAAAGAGACTTTTTTTTTGATTCAATTTAAATTTTTTCACAGACTTTTCAAGCACATCATCAGTATCAAGACAGTTCTATTGATATTGAATATTCTCAATTGGTTGACAATCTATTACTTCATTATTTTTGACTAGTGTCTCAAGAAAGTAATTTACTTCATCTAATCATCTAAAGCTCGGAACAGATCGATCGCGATTGAAAGAAACTTTGGCTGACCAGAACCTGAATTTCTGAAACCTGAAAAGTAGAATTTAGGTTGACCTGATTTTTTCTTACATTTCCTGATTGCACTTACCGCATTTCAGGTTTCAGGTCACTTCGGGTAAAGTTTAGCTTGACCTGACCTGTTCCAAGAACTTCATCTGGCTACTCATTTAGTCTTTTGCCATAAAAACGTAACAGGTTAACTTTTTGAATTAGATTAATTGGTGTAACAACTTCATTATCTTTTTTCTATCTCACAAGTAATTAGTACTTCAAATATACTTGCTCATTATTCCACCCTTTTTTTCTTGTGGGTGTGTAAGTGAAAGCCCAATAAATTCATTCGACAATTTCTATTACCACAAAAAGTCTGTTTGTTAAGTGTTCAACCCTCAACGAAACAATTAAATCTTCATTAAAGTTCGATTAAACTGGAAATTTTAAAATTCGTTTCGAAAATTATTTTCTTTTCATTAATTTTCGTCGGAATCCGATACATCTTTTATTAATGTAACTCCGTCAATCTAAACAAAAAATACATTTCCCATGGAAAAGAGCCCCGGTTTTGTCCGGAAAAATAATTAATTTTCATAGAATTATTTCGAAACACACTGAAATGATTAAATATATAAATCTGTGTACGAAGCCGGAACAGCTTGACCCTTTCAGGAAAATATATGGATACGTTTTATTGAGTTAATGTCTCAGATATTTAAATTAATTTCAATCGATCAATCAAAAATGCGTTGTTATTAATTTCGCTTAATTAAATTAGATTTAACAGATTACTGTAGCAGTAGCATGTTTTGTGATTCTCATGTCAGAAAATATTAACTCAAACGAAATTTAAGATAACGTTTATCGACACAGTTTGGTTTCACGCTGTCAACAAATTTATCTCTATATCCGTCTATCTTTCCATATATTCATCTATAATCCATCATTAGTGCTACAACGTCAACTACAAGTATCTTACAAATAAGAAAACTGTGTTGAATAAATTAATTAAAACTAGAAGCTGATTTTCAATGCGACGAAACGTCGTGTTAAAGCTCTTGTGAAAAAGCTTTAATGAATTTATTTGAAGCGAAATTATTTCCTTTTTGCTCGCATTTTCTTTGTTTGGTTAACTCTGTCCTGAACATAAAATCACTGTGAAATAATATGTAATCAAGCAATCAACATAATTTATATTCTGCATTTTGTAGATTAAATTATTGAATTAGGACGGTAAACAGTAACAAGAAAAACTACTTTAAAGTGTATAATAACGGGGTAGGAATGCATTGTTTGTATATGTATGTCCAAATGAACCCAATGCTAACTGCATGCTATGCACAATAAAAACTAGTCGTGTGATTACCAACCTTATCATCTGGATCTCTATTGATTTTATGTTTTGCTTTTCTGTTGTAAAAAAAAACTCAAAAACTAGAATATTGAACTACGACCACAGTCGTTTTCCATATTTTGCTAACGCATTCTCTGTTAAAACATTTTAGGAAAATGAAAAATTACATTTACGAATGAAGTTGTGCGTGTCTCCACAAATGCAAATCTCATGAGTAACATTAAATTATATATGTGCACAGTCAGTAGAAGTCGAATTTATATATATTCAATTTATATCACGCTGTGTATACTGTACACAAACCGTTTAGCTTTGCACGCAAATTTTCAAATTCTCTTTTCGTGTTCTCTTCTGATTCTTATTCAACGTTCCTCGTCGTTAAATGGATGAACGTATATAATTATTTAACGAAACAGCGACATGGAGTGTTTCTTGGCTACACTTTTTTCGACAAGTGGACAAAAGTTCTGTTGAGTTTAAATAACAGAATTTGTAAAGCTTTTCTTAGTGAAGACACAATTGAACGTGTCGGCACTTTCAACTAAAGAAGGCTATTTTTAAGAACAGCCAGAAAACATTTTTTTTACAAAAAAAAACCGATTGCAAACGTCAACAATTTTTTTAGATTTATAAAATTCCCAATAGTCAAATCAAGGAATTTTAAAGTACACGCACGGAATTTTGAAAACCGACACATTTTCTGTTTCTGTGTTTTGCTTGAGTTTTTGATTTCTCCATACAAAAATACATGCAAAATTGACAAAAAAAACAGTAAACCACAAAACAGAAAATGTGTCGGTTTTCAAAATTCCGTGAGTGTAAATATTTGAAAATATAATGTAAGTTTTGCTCTCGTGTATCGACTATTTTTACTGGGACTGGTCAGATTCAGATTAGATTATTTGGAAAAAATATCGCTCCAAAATCAAAACTTTTTTGAAGGTTCCTGTAAAAATATGGTACGTTACTATGAAATGAAGTGAGTGTAATAATCTATAAAGCTTTATAAAAACGAATCCACTCGTCATTAATTGTATTGACTACGTGGGTGTGATAATTTTTCTACTTTTCGTCTATCTACTGAACTTATACATAGGCCATCCATTGTAACATTTTTTAATGTCTAGTATGTATCATTTAACAATCTAAGTTCATTCTTCAGTTACCACTTTGAGCGCTACAAAAAATAATTTCGAATCGTTTCCTAAGTTCCATAATCGCCCAGCACATAGCACTGAACAATGCACTAGAACAGAATTTTCAAGAGGGGCCTTCTCGACGCAGTAGTCCAAATTTCTCATATAAAAATAAATAAATTAATGGGAACGCAGTAGCATTTAAAAAAAAAGGGGCCAAGTTACCGTTAAAAAAATCTGTTCTAGTGGTTTGTTCAGTGCTATGCCCAGCATAGTTATTTGAGTCATCCATTTAGAATCGGCAAGCGTACCGCGATGTAATCATTAGTATTGGTGATTCATACTCACTCTACTACTTCATTTCTTCTAACATACATTTTCCTATATGAGAAAACAGCTAACCAATCCCATAGTTTATCGTTTACTCTCGCCATCGTTGACAAATGATTCCATGTAGGACTGAATGCTTTTAAAAAGATTTATCTAAATCGTACTGGAAACATTTCATACAAATACGAACTTTTATTTCCGGTTTAAGCCCATGGTAGGTGATAAATTGAACTCAATTGATAAAAAAGACATAAATTTTGGAACGTATTTATGCAAAACTTTTTAAACAAGCAAAGTCAAAACAATTTTTTTTTTCTAATTATAATTTGTTATCTAGCAACATTATAAACAAGTTTGGAACAAACGTTCATAATTCGCCTAAGGAAAGTAGCTCAACCTATTCCAATGTAAAATTCCCTTATCAACGAAACCAATTTTGCCGTTGTATTAGGTTACAACACACACCATGATAAGCATTGTATTTTTTTGTATATGATATACAGAGGGGTTCAGCCATATTGAAATTTTCCGTATCAGCGTTTTTCCTCTTTCCGTTGCCCAAGAATCATCGTTCGTAAAATGTCACCACATAGGGTGTACTTTGTTTCGCTTGAAAGATACTTTGTGTATGGTGGTATTAGTGCGTGTAGAATGTGAACATCGGAATAAAAAAAATTTTCACAGTAAGGTATGTGCTAACTTTAAGCTGGTGCTGAAAGACTTGGCGGATTGCTTTTTAAAGAGTTTTGATTCTTGTGTTGCTTAGTATTCAAATTATTGTAGAAATAATAATTGGAATTTATGATTGAATTGATTGTTTATTGATAATTGTCTCAGTGTTGTGAATAGACCAATTGAAAAACGAGTGATTTATCGCAAGAAGAAAAAGTGTTTTTCTATTTTTGGATTATCGATTTTTATTTGGAAAGCTAATAGGCTATAAAATGTAAGTTGAGTCAAATGTCTACGAAAACAAAGCCGTGCCTGTCTATCAATTGCTTGATAGAACTGGCAAATATTGAATTCGTTTAAACAAAACTCAGTATTGTTGCATTGAAGTCCATCACAAAATTTTTGACAAGTCCAGAAGGACTATAACGAAATTGTTTGGTGGAAAATGTGTCAGTCATAAAATCAATAAAACAAGCATTTTCATCTGTCTTTGCCATAAATTTCCTTTTATCATATTTTCTTATTGAAACTTTTGGTTTTATTTGAATGCCAAGTACAAATGTAGATTTGATGAAAAAGAATGTTTCTTCTTCTTTTTCTCTTAATTTTTTTTACCATCATGAGGTTGCGTATATTTTCCATGGTTTCTGATAATCCACTGGCATCTCAATATATACCAATTTGTATAGTGATGTGCTTGAACATCGACTGGATCGTAGCTTCATTTGGCAAAATAATAACCAGCCTTCATAGTGTGGCTTAATTTTTGATTTATATTATTATTATAATATGGATCAGAATCGAATCGATTTTGCCTTTGCACAATTTCATTGAGGAAAAGAATGTAACAAGGATGGCTAGGTGGAAAGGTGTATCGTCTCCCTTTTTCCTTTATTCTTTTCGACTTTATTTACGCAATGGTGTTACGCAACGAGAAACAAATTCATTCGTTTTTGAAGATTTCTTTTTTTTTTGTCATGGCAAGCTGACACCTGAGAAAGTTTCAACGTCGAATAATGGTGTACAGGTAATGGTTCGTCGTAAAAGGAATTTCAATAGATCGTAACATCTGGCAATGAAATAAAATTGAATTAGGATTCAGATAAAGATTATGTGCAACAGGAACATAAATGAATTTTATATTCCCAATTCCAATTATTAGCACCCACCAACAGCCTAAAATCCGATAGGATCTAATTTAGTTGATTTACTTATTGTTGGTGTGTTTTTCCACCGTTTGCGATAATATCGACAAAAATCATAAATCCAAAGACAATTTTAATTGGTGAATATTCGCTTGTGAAATCGTTTCGATAATTTCCTGCACATGAATATCCTTCCAATCGAAAATATTTTACCTTACTCCGTCGAGCCATATAGGTGCGTCGTTAGTATATATTATTTGAGAAACCCACTCTAAGCACAGATGCATTTTGATACGTACGTTAAAATGTACGTTCGTACGGATACTATTGAAGTGGAATCGAATTTCTATTGAATTACACAAACGTGTTCCTATTTTAATGAATAAATTCGTTTCGACTTGCTGCTGTGTGTATCCCACTGATCTATATAAGTGAAGAAGACCTACAAATATTTGTATCAACGACAATTACATCTATCACATACAACATAAGTATCTTCACATTACATTTTTCTTTCAATAATGTCGCATCATTAATCCGTTGAATTAACTTGTTGAGTTGAGCACTTTGGTTCGTCAACAACTTAATTTTAACCTTTTATAAACGGTAAGTGTAACAATACTGCCGTTTGATAGAAAATCTTTAGATTTATGCTCCCTAAAAGATCACACACCACGCAGAGCTCATCTCTTCATTTTTGTCAACGTGTTGAAATGGCTAGTTGTTTCTGAAAGGTTAAATCCAGTGACTGAAAATTTCCTTCAATTTTTCCACATCGATACTTGATTCCTCAATCCATGGTTCAACAAATAAATTAACAATCAGTGTATTTGAAACTCGTTATTATAAGTCGACAGAATAAAATCAGAAGTAGTTTCGCCTTAAAGAATGCAATAGATAAATATAATTAGAAATCAGAACCACAATTAGGAAACTACCACACTTTGTTGATGATGTCAATTCGAATATTAGCACATAGATTACGTAATACTAAACTGTTCCCACTCTACATACCATGAAAACGTCCCATTGGAGTTGACAATTTCAATAAGTAAGGTTTGCTTAATTAGTTCGTCATTCTACTCCCATATTTTATTTTCATGGTAAAGCAATGTCAGCTGCACAAAATGAATTATATTTTTAATCGAACAAGTTGATAAACATGGTTCCGGAATAAATTGACAATGTCTGTTTCATACAGTACCCGTACGTATTTGTTTTTTCTTCCAGTCATTGAAAAATCATTGTTTCATAAATATAACAAAAAACTATTTTGCTAGCTATGTTGGGTTGGTGAATGTATCTATTGGTTTAAATTTTGAAACTTTTCCGTTTTTCTTTTGTTACATTTGATACGCCCAATGCAGCGACACTTTACCCTAGAACCAACGGGTTTGTAAAAACGATAGAGGTAATCACGGAATGTAGGTTGAGGTTGAATATTTTACATTTAAACCACCATCGTTGTACGTTTTGTTTGTCTACCTTTACGTGCTTTTATGGTGTACATGGTACATGTTTGTGTAAAGTAAATGTAATTACTGTATAAATAAATGGAATTGTGGAAACACTGTGCAACAGGTGCGAGTGGGAGAACTAATCATAAAATTTTCAAAGTTTAGAACCAATGAACGAACAACCTGTTGCACAATTTTGCTGGGATGTACGGGAATGTAATGTGATTTTCTTTCGTAAATAGACTGTCACAGTGTTTCATTGTAAGAAATCAAATTATTTTTAAGTTTTCATTTTATGAGATTTCTCGGTATTTTTATACCTTCCATAAATGAGAAAAAACGGAAATGTCGTAATTGAAAAGGTGGTTCGTGGAAATAACTTTACTATTTGATTAAGAAATATTTCTGGATAAACCGCACCACCAAACCAATTTACAATATTTTTTCCATTATTATGGTTTTACACATTTTATTTTCCTTTTCTATGAATATCGAGGTCGTCGTTCAGTGACTGAACAAAATAAGAAAGTTTAGAATACATTCAGAGCTAGAGGTAGTTAATGTTAACCTCAAACAACTTACCAAACTTCTAGCAAAAGTTTAAATTTCTAAATGACACCCTTTTAACCATTTTTAGATGGCAGGCGGTGGCGACCCGAAATGGCAGAAAGATGCTTCAGACCAGAACTTTGATTACATGTTTAAACTTTTGATCATTGGAAATTCGAGTGTTGGCAAAACAAGCTTTTTATTCCGTTATGCTGATGATTCATTCACATCGGGTAAGATGCAGATGTAGTAGCTATGCTAAGATATTTGTCTTTAAGATTTCTAAACATTAAATGCAAAACTTCACGTAGAAGGTTTCGCTCTTCTAATTGTTTATTTATCAATTGTTTTAGCATTCGTATCAACCGTTGGCATTGACTTCAAAGTGAAAACTGTTTTTCGACATGACAAACGAGTAAAATTGCAGATATGGGTAAGTAAATTTGCTACAGATTTCTATGTTAAAACATCATATTAGACCTAGCAGCTCTATCGAAAAAAGAAAGGTTACGATAAATGTTTTACAATGTTGTTAAAACCAATGAAGTCCGAGATTTTCATAAAAATTAATCAGAATTTTCAACAAAAGAAGTAAAAGATTATTATCTTTTATGACGTTACTCTTGCTGTTTCATATTTACTTCGATTAGATGTTGAGACACCACAAATAAATAAAAACCGTAACAATGAATCAACTCCTCATTTATCTTTCTTTTAATGGAAAACTAATAAATATTCCCTCCATAACAACAGTAAATTCATTAATGGCGTATTGATTGCAATACTAATTACAGGATACAGCTGGACAAGAACGATATAGAACAATAACAACCGCATATTATCGAGGCGCAATGGGTTTCATACTAATGTACGACATCACAAACGAAGAAAGTTTCAATTCCGTACAAGACTGGTAAATGAACAACACAATGCATTAGAAATTATATCTGTTCCGATTGTACGATTATTTTTTCTCTTTCCCATCATGTGTGCAACAGGGTAACACAAATAAAAACATATTCATGGGATAATGCACAAGTGATTTTGGTTGGTAACAAATGCGACATGGAAGATGAAAGAGTTATATCGTTTGAACGGGGCAAACAATTAGCCGATCAGTTAGGTGTAGAATTTTTCGAAACATCAGCGAAGGAAAATGTTAATGTTAAAGTAAGTGCAAAGTGGAATGGATGTCTAAATAATTTAGTGGATAGAAATATATTAAAAATGTATTTGATTTGCTCGTAGTCTGTATTCGAACGACTGGTCGATATCATTTGCGACAAAATGTCAGAAAGCCTAGACTCAGATCCAACCCTGGTGGCTGGCGGACCGAAGGGACAACGATTATCTGATCCGCCGCAAGCTGGTCCGAATGCTAATTGTAATTGTTAAAATATCAGGTAAAAATAAATTATTAAAAACTAAAAACTAACAAAATGGAAGAAAAGTTAAAGTAAAAAACAATTAATTAAACAAAAAAAAAATATTTCATTGTTGTATTTCATCAGAGTTAAAAATTCAGAAGAGAAGAAGAAAAAAATAAATTATTAATTTCAAACTCATGAAACAATTGATCGGTTATTGTCGTTTAAACAAAAAATTATAAAATAATGAAAATTAGGTGAAAATGAAAATGGAAATAACGCAGAGTACTATATATTATAGTAGACAATAATGGCTTTCACTGAATGAATAAACCATTATTTGACAAAGACACAACAAAAACGTATTTTTCGATCATTTTTGTTCAATAATTTTCCCTTTCTGTTCAATTAAATTCCTTCACTAACTCTCCTCATCCCCCTAACTTCTAATGTACTCAATACATTTATATCTAAAGATTAACATTCAACAAATTCATACTTAATAACATCCGCAGCATTGTAAATAATAAAAAATAACTCATCTCTGAACCAATAACATAACCGTTCCTTTTCGTTGAAAATAATGGGCCATGCGCCGCTGATTTTATTTCGATGAATTTGGTGTAAGATAAAAATTCAACGAAATGCCTGCTTGAGCTGCGCCTGTTTATTGGAAAAAGTTATAGAAACAGATGCCTATTCGAAAATAACAATTTCGCATTAATTTCAAATTTGATAAGCTTCCTTATATATACTGTACTGATACAATTGGTATCGGTTCGGTACTGAATATTTTGAACAGGTCTACTCATAGTACTCATACAAAGAATAGGCCACCCATTATAAATCGCTATATAACTGACTGCTCAACTACATGAATAAATCAATGCATTTTATGAATTATGCAAAACTCACCGGCAATGCAAGCTAAAAATAAATAATTTCCATTTAAATTCATTTATTTCCAACATCTAATAGTTTTCCGCTGAAACGCTGCCAAAAAAAACAATTTATTTAACATGTCGAAACTTTCGACTCGAAAGCCGTCAAAGCAAAATTTTATATTGAAATATCATTTACAATATCCGAATGAAATTAATATCCGGACCAGATTTTACTTTGAAGATGAATATATGGATTCCAAACCCTTTGTGAATTTTAATTTAATGAAAATACGTTAATGTAATTTGGTGATAAAATCACATCATATCTGCTTTCCATTGAAAATGATGCATCAATGAAAATAAAATTTAAAAAAAAAATTAATAGCGAGCTTCTTAGCGTTTAAAAAACAAACATTTACTTATTCGAACACAAAGTATATTACGACCGTATACTTCACTATACCGCGGTTTTTTTCTGTTATATTAATACCCTCGGACAAATTATGGAATATTTTATTTGAATGGATGTAAAGTCATTGTGCCATATAATGGATGCAATGATTATAAAATTAAACGTGAAACGGGTATTTTCGATCACTTTTTATTAACACAGAGCATAAACTCTAAAATAGGGCATTTATTTGCCTGTTAATAATATCTATTGGTCATTGATTGGATTTTTATTCTTTGACACAATCGGGAAATTTTATCTACTTTCAGTGAGCAATTTTAGACTATTCGGCAAAAATGTTGATGTTTTAACATACGGTAGTCCTATCTAAGATTGGAAAGGTGTGAAAGTATCTATGCTGTGCAAAATATTTTACTTGCAGCACTTTGCGAAAATGAAATTTTCGCAAGGGGCACACCGTTGACACTTGCGAAAATTTTCACTTTCGCATGGCTTCGCAAGTAAAATTCCTTACGTAATTGCTCCCTTTCGGCTCTGGCTACTAACTCCATCTCGGCAAAATAAAAATCTTTAAACAAGGACGTAATGTACTATTTGACAAAGCAGGTTAGAAAATAGTCATTTTCTCCCATCTGCTGAAACTTAGGAAGACTTTGTTATGAAAAACATGTTTACCTCGAGAAAAAACTTAAAAATTTCATTTTCTCTTGTCGATCTGGTCTCAAACCACACTCTCTAAATGTAATTTCAAACTTTGTTTTCCCTTGTTGAACAAATAACTATTTAATCAAGGAAACCTAATTTTACAGAATACTAAAGATTCGAATTTTCACTCAATTTTTTTAATTTGTCCGAGACTGAATTCTTGATAAGGGTGATGCCGTTGCGAAATATCTTTAACCTTTTAGAAAAAGGCTAATCATCTGGTATCACCAGCACTGACTAGAATAAGCAATGATCTACCGATTATTTGCTCTTGTATAGCAAAATGATTAGTTAAACAAATGACAGATTAAGTGACAGACTTTTACTGCAATACGCCTCTTCTAAAAGGTTAAACCTAACTTGTCCACCATCACACTGGAATGCAAGATGATTAGTTTTGATATTCATTTTGCCAAAATATAGAATGGGTTGAAATGAATAGGTTGAAAAATTAAACTGATAATCTGGTATCTGTTTTTAATTAGTTATTTACAAATATTTTAAGACAAAAGCAGGCTTTAAAAGCACCTCACAACATATGTACTAAATATTTTACTGTTAGTTAATAGAAAAAACATATTCCTACAAAACTATAGATGTAAATAGAACTGCGAAAGATTTTTGGTTTGCTAAAACACATAAAATTATCTTTTAAACAAGAATGAGGTGCGATTAGGAACTTAATATAGTTGCACTTGTTATGAACGGACAATGTTCTTTCTTTCCACTTATAGCGAAACTAATAGAATAATGTTTTCCCTCTAGCGTAACGATTGACGGATCGTTACAAAGCTACCGTTTTACCGAAAATTACACGTATGGTATAGATAGATTATTCTTTGTCGTCCATTAGTTGCATTGTCCTTCCTGAAAAACCATTTTTTGTGCACAAAACTAGTCATTGTGTTTATAGCACTAAACACAAATTTTATGGAATGAAGAAATGAAAACCAAGCTCTCGGATTTGTTAACGTCTTGTGACACTCTACAGTAGTTTCAAAATTTAAAAAATGCAAAATAGGCAAGACTCTTTTCGAAGACTTAAATGTTGACACATCTACGTGTTAATACGGAAATAAATTAAGTTTTAATTAAAAATTAATTGATAAAATTTGCCATATCATTTCAAAACAACGAAATTTAATTGTATTGCCTCGCTTAATCCATAAAATCATTAAACAAAAACAGAAACATTTTATCTATTGAAGCTAACAAGCCCTCTTTCATCTTTAATTCACGAATATTTTCACATTTTAAATCTAATTAACAATCGCTTACCATCCATGTAAATAAAATTAATTTTCAATTGGTAAAAACTATTGCTAAATATCGTGAAAATACTCATTTTCTTCATTCAATTTAAACAAACTGTCTCTTTCTCCGATGAAATCTAGCTTTGGATGCCTTCAATATGATTTTACATTGCTTGAAGAATTTATATAATATGGTAAATGAGCCTCAAAATCAGAGAGTGGTAACCTTTCAGCAGACGGCTGTTCTATCTGGTCAAACGCCAGATACAACAGAGGCAAGATTTAGTATCAATCAGGAAAATGCTTAGGTCCGAAAGTGAAAGAAAATTATATGGCCGTCTGTCTGTGAAAAAGTAATAAAATCATTTTTTCTGTTTTGTTTCATTAAAATTTGTCTGAAAATTCTGTTTATGAAAATCATTCAATTAAAAAACTTAAACTAAAAAAAAAAATTAAGTTAAAAAATGAAGTACTTACATCAGATGTAGTGTTTAATTGATGATTTTTTTTGTTTTCTTGATATAGTTCTTGAACGAAACCTACTATACAACAATCCCAGACATTTAATCTATGTGTAAATGTACCTATCATTTCATTAGATTTTTAATTTTTTATTTTGATAAAACCATAAAAATATTTATTAATTTTTAAGTGAGATATATAAATGATCGTTTCGATTGAACTATTGTAACTATAATTGTAAACACACAAAACATAAGCATCGTCAAAAAAAGTATATTAAATTTAGACAAAATGGTGTAGCCAACACAAAACCCAAGGTATGGTAAAAAAAATTGGTTTGAATTAAATTCATTATATAGAAGAAAATAAAAATAAATACAAAAATCAATATATATATTATTATTAATAATATTTAATTGTTGTCATAACTATGTAAAAAAAAAACAATAAATAAAAAGATATGATTAACGCAACCATCTTTCACTTAAAAAAATTGTTTCAACGATGTGGCGATGTTTTCTCAACTGAGGCCACTTGACTGACGAAATCTTCTTTCACTTATCTAATTAAATTATGCATCACGTTTTGTAAACTTCGTTTAGTCTCAATCTTCATTGACTTTAAAGAATGAGAAAATCAGTGAAACAAAATTTTTCTTATCAGTCTTATCAGTTGCACATTTTTTTGCTAACATCCGCTGTCGCCAGACAGTCCCTAATACCTAACAAGAGAAAGCCTACAGATACGCCTAACAAGAAAAACAACAACGGAATTAACAGTATAATGTGAACTGATAAGAAAATATTTCATGAATTTACTTATTTTTTAACATTGGTTTTACATGTCACCTCACAAGGATGTTGCCGCGTGTGCAAATTATGTGTATCGGTGGTATCCAAGATACCGGGAAATTTCTGAAAAAAATTTTAGGATACCGGGAAATCGAATTATAGCTGCACAAACCAGCGGGAAATGTATGTAGCGGGAAGTCACTTTTACATTTTTGGATACCGGGAAATCCGGGCAATCTTGAATCGGATACCGGGAAGAAAACATAATTTGCACACGCGGATGTTGCCTCGACGAGAATTCATGACAGACTGACTTTTAGTATGCAAGGGTATACATAAGGGTACGAGTAAATACTGTTCACAGTATATGAACATTTACTTTTACGTACAACTTGGAAGGAGCCAGCATATAAAAGTAAATGTTCATATGCCGTAAGTAGTATATAATTATACCCTTATTTATACTACTGTAACAGCAGTATATAAAAGTTTATAATCATATTCTTAAAAACAAGTATATACTTTTTGGCTCATTTTTTTTGCTCGGGCCAAAAAGCTTCCGTTATAAGTTGTTATTTTGTTGAAACCATGGATATAATATACTGTAGATATTGAGACACGAAGAACGAAATTTCGGAAATATAGCACACATACAAGTGCAAAAAGTGCGAATCACAACACAAAACGAAGAGAAAAAGGAAATTTGAAAAATGCAGAGTTTCAATTATTTTCCAATATTTGTATGACATTATTTCGCGTGCTTTCTCAAAACGTTAGTTACGTTACACATCCATCCATGTGATCTTTCCGCATAAAGTCGCTTTGACATTACTTATCTACCCTATATTATATCGATGGTTGAAACCAAACCCATTATTTTTGGATGGACGTTTGTCAACTTCCGCTGGTATTACTTCCCAAAATATGCTTCCGATTATAATATCTATGTTTACAATCGTGTTAAGCTTACTGGTTACTGCAGCTCGTCTAAGCTTATGCTTTCATGATGTAAAATTTTATGCACTTTGTATCTTTAGAAGAATCAAAATCGTCACATGCCACGGTGGGGCTAGGTTTTTTCATAAGTGAGTTGGGGAAGGGAAGTGCTGTTCAAGAATTTTTTAAGTCCTCTGAGCTGTTTCTGAGAAGCAGCACCAGCGTCAGCCAGGGCTTGTGAAACAGTGAGGACTTAAGACTTCCATTAGAATTGGTAGAGGGACAAATTCTAAGATTTACATACAGTGTAAAAATCATTGTTCTCGAGATTTTCTTTATAAAGCAATAGCAGCTGAAAGTCAAAATTTCACCATGTTGAAAGACTGATATCTCCTTTACGAAGCAACAGAGGAGGCCTGTAATTGGTGATCCCAGACTACTATTTGCGAACCCTTTCGAATAGCAAAAAGAAATATTTTCAAATAGAAGTTATCTGTTACATTTTCAAAAATTGCACTTTTAGGCTACCCTCAGCGAACTTTAGCCGTTTCTACACCTTACTGATAGGAATATTTCATATCAATGTGGTAACTCATGTGACAGCCTGGAGTCTCAGCTTTAGAACGATATCAAATATGCCATGCTTGATTCTGTACAAGAAATATTCTCTATAGAACTCTCAGATCGAAACATTGGTCAAACGTCCTACTATAAAAATTCATAATAAATTCAATTCAATTCAAGCCAATAAAACTACATCTAAGGCAATGAAGATTTTCTTCATTTTACCAACTGCCTAAAAATTCATATAATTTTTAATGTTTGCCAATTTCCGGCAATATTTACTCGTAATCTGTGCTTCCGATTGTACTGTTTTTTTAAACAATCTTTTTATCCTTACTACAGCGCGTCTGGCATATTTATTGGCATAAGATCCCTGACTTACAATCAATGGAATAAGTACCATCTTTCTGTATATGTACTACATATTATGTAGTCCTCATCTATATGACTTATCAATAGTTGCAATTCAATGAGCAGCACTAAAATACTAAATGGACAAAATTCGAAGAGTGCAAAAGAAGACTGAGGGATTACCTAAAAGATTATATCGAGAATTTTGTGCAAACATTCTTCTGATGGAATTGTTACCTTTCTAAAACTATTTCCGGAAAATAAAAATGAAACATTTTATGCTAACGACGGATCGTTGAACTGAAGCGTTAGGCGACCTTCACTTTTACAAAAATTTCTTCCAGAAAAATAGTATTTACACTCCTTTTTATTGTAACAAGTATACAGTATACTTAGACCTCAAAGCTGTAGCTAGATGTTGACATTCCACATTGTTGACCTAATTATGGCGAGTTAACCACGTCAACTGTGTTGCCAAAAATAAGTTATAAATCGGCGAAACCTCTCTGAAGATTATCATGCTAACTCACCGCCTAGATCATTACAGACTGCATAACAGCAAATTCGAATAAACAATTTGAGTTCAAGCACTTTCTAAATTAACTCAGGAGAGAGGAAACTAGAATAAGGGCTGGAATGCATTTTTCCGCTGTTTTCGGTACTCTTTTCGGTTAAGTTTTTCCTCATCATTTACCGAAACACGTACCTACGAAACCGTGATACTTTCTAAAAATCTTAAGAAGCATGCCGACATCCTCTCTGCTCCTCATTAAAAAGTGCTTCAAGATTCAAGCCTACACCACAATCGTCCAGGCGAGCTCTACTACAAGAACTCGTCAACTAATTATACTTGTCATTACTGAAAGTCAATTGTCTAGTGCCACAAAACGCGAGTGATGTTAACCATCAGGACAAAATCGGATGAAATAAGAGAGGGCGATGACTTATATTTTTGTTGTCGGGAAGTAAGGAAAATATACTGCAACGGATAGGCAGTTCCTCAAAATCCTGTTACAAGGCTTTCGATAAAAATTTGAATTCAAACAAAAAAGGACACGTAGCTTAAGAGTTAGATTCACAGTTCATAGAAAGAATACCTTTTCTCCGTCAACTGAATTCGATTTATCTCTACAACACTATTAATTTTGAAATAAAAAGTGTAATCAACTTAAGCGGTGCCAGTTTCTGCTGCTGCCCAAGATCTTGTCATCTTGCGTTTTTTCGGTGTGGTCGGGCTACCGGGTGGCGTTTTTTTTCGTTTAGTCGGCAACAAACTTGCTGCTGGCAGGGGTGTATTTGGAAAATCGTACTCGTCAGTAGCGGCGTTATAAATTAGAGCTCCAATGTCTACAAGTTGAACGAGCTGGTCGCGCAAGTGTTGAACTTGAACGATCGACGTAATATTCAAACAATCAACGCAAGTTCGATCCAACCGGTGTTGCATATAATTTCTTATTTGAAAATCTCTGCGTGGTCTTTCTTCATTCAAGCAACTCATAATAAATGATACCGCGTGATTATGGAAGTTCACCGCCATTATTTTAATAAGAAAATATATAAACAAGGTCAATAAATCCGCTAAGACTGTTGAAATACTTGAAACGATATGGTAAATAGATCAAATGAATTTACAAGTCTCCTTAGAATTGTTTGTAGCAAGGCTGTATACTTTAGAGAGGTCACGCAGATACAGATACGCGGGTTACACACCACAGTTGATGATAAAATGGCCGATTTCATACAAAAATTCACCTACTCTGATGATTCTCGTCGTCTTGATGATGTGGTGAATTTTTCCTGATTTTGTACATACTGTCCTATTCTACTCCCAAAACTCTAAGACTTTGCCGAAGCAACCAAACCTCCATCTGTCACAGTTCCGTAGATAAGTTTAAAAACTGATAGTGACCAAATTTTTCCACTTTTTGTACATACTGCCCTATTCTACTCCCGAAACTCTAAGACTTTGCCGAAGAAACCAACCTTACATCTGCCACAGTTCCCGAGATAAGTCTAAAAACTGATAGTGACCAAATTTTTCCCGCTGCCGAAATACATACACCGAAAGTGACTAAATTTTTCAAGCTGCCCAACCATACCACACAATTTCCAATAAGAAACACATCTCAAAACAGCACGGTCATGTTTCATGAGACTTTGGGGAGCTCCAGCTCCCAAGATATGGGTTTTTTCCAACTTTTGAAAATTCCATTCTTATTTTTGGGCCATTATTAACCAAAATTTCAGGAAAATCTATAGAAACATTTTGGAGTTGTTGGATCCACTTTTCCATAGGAACTAACTAACTAACTAACGTAGGCGATTTCAGTTATCTGAAAAAACGAATTTTTGCTTATTTTCATACAAACATCAATATTTTGAAGCTGCAGTAACGTGTGATAGCTCGTTGAGCTCGTATTGATAAATTTGACATTTCGAAATGACCTTGGAACAAACCAATACTCTCCCTAGCAACCAAACTACAATTATTAAGGTGGTAACTACGTTTATGAATCACTGCTACTTTGTTCGCTCGTGTTGTTGTCGTTTTTAAGCCATATTAAAAATCAGCGTTTCTCAAACATATTTTCCCCCCTAAATCGATTTTTTGGGAGAGTTTGGATGCTAGAGAGTTTGGATGCTAGAGAGAGTATTGAACAAACCTATTCAAAGTTAGGTTCATTTCAATGACAATGCAGCATTCAAGCACACTCAGACCATTCATACAGCCCCGTCCTATGACAAAACGAAAAACTCTGCTTTTGGAGACTTTTGCCCCCTAGAGATCCACCCCTTCGGCAACTTTTTTTTCACCTCTACGAAATTTTTCGTCAACTACTGATTTCAAAAATTTTCAAGATGAGCTCTAAAATTAGTTTTATATGGCGACCGTCGCCGAAATAGGTGGTCTTACAGGTCTTTCACTGATATATGTACGAGGATATTTTTTTTACCATAAAACTTCAAAGTGGTAATCTCAAAAGGATAATTTTCAACATGTTTATCAATTTTTCCTTAAAAACCCAAAAATGCAGTGTATATATTTGAAGGGCCCTCCTTGGGAGTCCTTAAAAGATTTTTAGGTTCCGCTGAAGCGAACTATATTAAAAAATCATCTAGTTTACGAATATAATAATTTCAAATGACTTGCTGCATCAGAAACTTTCGAAGTGTCCCAAGTAATTATCATTTAAGTCCAATTTCGTGGTACAAACAGGCAGCTTTATGTGTGTTTATATACAATGTCTTTTTGCACAGCTCTCCTAGCATGAACAATAAAGACTTTAGTGATACGAGCTACCGCTTAGGATTGTTTGTATTGTATGTTTTAACTCATACAACGAAACCAAGTCATCTGTCCTTACAAAAGAAATGCAGTGCCTGCTGTGATATCATCAGCCTCCGAATATTTTCTATGATCATGCTAGAAGCAGTGCTGTGCTCTTTATAATTCATAGATATGGCGTCATTTCAGAGTAACTTTTCTGAAACGACTACGTACCTGTTAACGACAATGCCGAAAAATGATGGCTATTTAATAATCTTGAATGAGTTCGTGAATGTTCTCATTGGTTAAAATTTAAAAGTCCATGGAATACCATTCAAAACACCACCAAGTTGTATGTTACAATAAGTCGATTTTATTTCGTATATATAATATACATCGTAAATAAGATAAATAAAAGAAACGGAATACCACTAAAAATAATAATCTTATTTTTTGTCACAAAATTGTTTTATATTAAATATGAATCACAAAAGAATAAATCAATTTAAATTTAATTAAATAATTTATTTATATTACCGGGGTAGAGATTACGTAAAATAGATGTTTTTACAAATAATTTCGTCATTCGAATCAAAGAGCATTTAGGTAATATTATGAGTTATGCATATAATCCGCGGTTCGTTTATACGCGATAGAAATTGCACATTAAGTAAAAAAAAGGTTTTTTTTACCAATATTTTAACACAATTAGACTAAACAAACATTCAAAAACGTCATTCATTCGAATAGAGCTCCAGCAATCTGCACCTTTGAAGCTGTAGATAACGTATCTTCATAGCAACGCCAAGCCCACCTAAAGTCAATTCTCTATTGTTGTTCACACAATTAAAGATAACTTTGACTTTATGTGTTCTTCGTGTCGCTCTGTGAATCTATACAGTAATTTTGAAGTTGAAATTAATTTATATTTCCTTTTTGGTTTGACAGATTGGTGGAGTTCAATCGGACAGCAAAGAGTTTGTAAAACAAAAACGAACGTCGCTTATGAATGTGGTTCTTTAAATGCATTCCAGAGAATTTGAACCTTCTAGAAGTAGCTACTTCAGGTGTGAATCCACTCTTTTCGGAAATTCACAGTGAATTATTCACTACTCTTCAAAATTGTTATATACTCTGCACTGTGCATGAAAATCTCTCATAAGAATATACACAGTCCGAAACATATACCATTACACTACCCGAAAATAATAAATACAATTTTAATTAAAAGGACTGACGTGTTAGACCAGATGAAAATTCTAAATTTATACCTTTGTCAGGCACAAGAAACCTTTCAATTTTAATTTCAAATTCAACTCTTCATTTTTTCACTAATTTTCTGCGAAATGTTGGATGTCATGTACACTAAGCCTAGTCTCGTTACCGCCTTTCTAGCGATTCAAATTGAAAGTGTTTGTAGCAGGTAGTGTAATAACATAACACAGATTTCAAATCGTGGCCATATGAGGGACTTGCATACACTGTCTCGATCTGTAAATACGCCTTGTACCTAAGAAATTTTGTTTTGTATTGTCGAGAAGATGTAAATTTTCACTAAGGTACGCAATGAATTATGATTGATACTAACGCTCTGAAAATACTATATCGCTTCCGAATGAGATTCCCGAAAAACTGGTTTTCTTGCTTAAAGAAATGGAATGTTTCGAAGTGTGGAATATATGAGATTTAACAAAAGAACATTTTTAAATCTAAATGTGACTTAAATCATAAACGCTATCGTTATCACTGCAAAATCTCGATTTAAATTGTTTCTGGATTTGCTTTCATTCAGAATTCAAATTTAACTGACTACCGGGCAATAATTTACTATTTTCCTTCTTGCGAAACAATTGCTTACCTAAACGTTAAAACGCAAATTTATTTTTAATTTTCCTTATTTTTTGTAAACATTTTTTTGTGTAAAACAAAATTAACTCGTTACAATAAGCCAAAGTATAAGAATAGGCACTCATTTAAATAACTTTCATTAATTATTATCTTCTATGAATTTATCATAAAATAAATAGATTCATTTTTTACATCGCCACTGGAATACATAATAAGTTACATTAAGCAATTACAACATTTCTCGTATCGTTCAATAAAAATTATTTGATGTCCTTCCAAAAATGAAACGATAAAATTCACAAAATTTATCCTAAATAATCTCGTTTGTCGCATAGTCGCAAAAGTTATTAGTTATAAAAAATGGCAAAATGTTGATAAGAAAATTGTCTTAGTCTTTTCCTTTTCTTTTCCTTGAACGAAAACCAATGTCACCATTCTTGTTATCAAAAATTTGAGTCACTTCATCGGTTTCCATTTGATTGATAATTTAATTTACTTAAATACTTTTCAAGTGTCTTCTTCTTTTTGTTAACTTAAAACTATATTTTTCATCATTTAAAAAATGTAAAATTTTCTTTTTTACATAAAATTCTTTATCAAACATACAAAATTACACGGACTTATATAAAACTTAGTAAATTAGATGGGCAGTCGTAATGAAAATATTTACCTTATAATTTCAATTAAAAGCATTTTCGATAAAAGAATTTTCTCCTTTGATTGATTTTTTTCTCCTTTTTGTTGTTTGATCGTAAACCACTTAAAATACAAAATTACAATACTGAGTTAACTTAATTTATTTTGTACAACACTTTGTTCTATACATTAATTCCTTGTCAACGTGATTCTCATACAGTTGTTTCGGCGTCGTCTATATCAGTTGTAACGTTCCTCCTAAATAATTACAAAATATTCAATTAAACTAAGACACAAGGAATTAAGAAGTTCGCGAAGTTATAGGCTATAAAACAAATTTGAAACACCATATAAATCATGCATGATACCATTAAAAGTATTGACAAAGTTGAAAATGTTGGAGAAAAAAACATAAGAAAACGATTTCACACAATTTAAACAAAAATTGGAACTCGTGTCATTTGGGCTAGATCGAATCAGTCCAAGCCACAAAAAGATTCAGACTTCAGTAAGTACATAGAAAAGTTGGTTAGAAAATCAATAACAGATTCTCGCTCAAGCAGTAGTGGTCTGAGCTTAATAACTTTCCATTTCCGCCCTATAAAATGAAGACCTCAGAAGTTTGTGAGATTAGTAAAAAATGGTTAATTGTGCAACAAGTTGCGAAATGGGGTTAAAGCTCCCAATCTCGCAACATTTTATGGAATTTCGTCGCATACAAAGTACATCAATATACCATTGTTGGATGAAAAAGTGAATTTTACCAGCGAGTTGCAGTTATCACCAAGTTTCATACAACGTTTTTATCAGAAAAGCCACCGAAAGTTGAGAAAAATTGAATAAAACGTTCTGTGCAACACGTTGCGAAAATGGGTGCTTTTTGCGAGAGGTTGACTACTACCGAAAATGTACATGCCGACAGAATTCGGCAATAAAATGGAATTTTTGATATTGAAAGAAACTTTTGGCAGTTAATGGCGTTTTTGGATTTGAATAGTTTTTTGGTATTGAGTGGAGTCGTTGGAATTATTTGATTTTTTTTACACTAGAAATTTCCAGTGGAATTTTTGGTATTGAATGGAATATGTGGAATGGAATTCTAAGATTATTTTTTACGGAATTGTTTGCAAGCAGATCCACTTTTGCACGTAGTTGATGCCACGAGACATTCGAAACAACTTATTAGGTTTAATGAGAATCTGGTAATTTTTATAGAATTTCAATTACGTTCCGTCGACATTGCTATTTGATGAATAATGTTGAAATTCCGATAGATCGATTTTTGCAGAAAATAACAGACAAATAATTTCAAATCAAATACGAAAAGTAAAACATGCCAGATTTCTATAAAACTACAATTAAATCAACAACAGAAAAAATCATGCAAATCAAACACATTCATCATAAAATATTGATTCAATTAAACACTCCGAAAATAATGTAGACACATCAAACAAAACATTATGAGAAGCAGTTACACGATACACAAAAACCAATTACCTCAGATCTATTGTTATAACCATCGTAATCAAACAATTGAAGATTTAGTGGAGTAGACATGATTATGAAACAAACATAAAATCAAATTAGATATGTTTTAGGCGATCCCAGCACCATCTGTTTTGTATATGAAATTTTTGTACGTTTTAGGTGAGTTGGTTCAGAGTCATGCAAAGAATATCACACACATCTTGAAGCAGTAATTTGATTTTGAATTCGAATTTTTTTAAGTTAATGTTAAGGTGTCATTCATAAACGTTGTCAGATTCGTACAACAACTCCAATTTGGTGTCGAATTGGAAAATGACGGACAATCAAGTGAGGACTGTTTTATGAATGACGCCCCTAAATTCAAAGGCAGTTGAAACCACTACAGTGTGGTACACATTTTTAACAAAATTTTGGTCAAATATAGAGGCGACACATGAGTTACAAGTTGCGTTTATAGTCTAACCTCTATCCCATCCCTCTACCACCAGTAAATATTTTCAAGTAAAATTGAATAACTTACTCGCTAGTGTCGGTGATACTAGTTAATGGAGCCAACGGATGATGTCCCGAAACACTAGGTGGTGATGACGTTCTCGACCCTGCCGTGAAGACATTCTGCTTGAAAGTCCCGGATTGTTAATATCGTTGACGCCCTGATTTCTGGACAATGTCGCCAAATGATCTTCCTCTGCTGTATATGGAAACAGGTAGCCATTCTTGTCCGAACCCTCCGACATGCGATCGGAATGGTAGTCCGTGTTTCGTTGCTGAAATAAATTACAGTTGCGGTTTAGTAGGTCTGGCTACAAGAAAATACCGATTAACATACCTGGTAATCATTCTTGAGCATTGAATGTACGCTGTTCATGGATTCACCAACGCCATACATCGGTGGCGATTTCAAAATGTAGTGATTGTCCCTGGGACTATACAAATCAACCGGAATTCGTTCCTTTGACATGTACGGTGAGTCGTTCTTGGAGCCCATGTAATTGCCTCTTTGTTTTTCATATATTGAGTACGAGCTTTCATGCCCCGGATACGCTCTCATTTGATTAACAATTTGTGACGATGTGTAGTCTTTTTCACTGCCATAATGCGACGGAGGTTTTGCATATAGCTTGTGTCATATTGCCATACCCTGGTAGTCCTTCTTTCGCCCATACAAACTTTCGCGATCAATGTCACCATATTTGTATCGATCATTGTCTATGCTCGATGTTCGAAGGTTGTAATTTTCTTGGATATTTTCAAGCAACGATGCGGCATATTCATTTTGTTGTGATGTTGCAGGTAGGAAGTGTCGGTGGGATCGGGATTAGGTAATGGATTCGGCGAATTGGTTTTGTGAGAATGAACCTCATTATCTGAACCGGTGTCTTGAGACCAACGACCGACTGAAATAAATGGTTTTTGTAAGAATCGAAATTTCCAAAGTTCACAAGATCACTTACCATTTGGATTGGGTAGGAACGCTTCTGGCAATTGACTGGACCAACGTGGTGCATAGACAGGCTTGACTAGGGAACAACTGTGGACTTTGCACAACGTTCAATTCTGGTGGAGTTGTCCTGGACATGCTCAGTTATATTCGGCAAATATGACGGAGCCGCACTCACACCAGTGCTGCGATGGGTGTTTGTACTGTTACGTCCGACTCTCGATTCATCCTCGTCACTAGAATGACTAGATGCCAAATCAAACTTCCATCGTTTCGGAACCAGAATCTGAATCTTTGCGATGTCTTCGATGTTTTTCTTCTCTATGTCTGCCGCCATCAAATCCACGCATATACGACGGAACATCACTGTTGTAGTTCGAAGTCGATGTTGATGTATGCCGCAATTGTCCGTCACTACGATACGGACTAGAGCTTGTCTTGGCGGTGCTTCTCGACGTGGTGCTTGATGCACTAATCCCAATATTGCGTCTTGCAGTTCATAGTTTCCAGCCAAGAAACCTCCCGGAGTCCGTGGTTGAGACGCAACATTTTGAGAACTGCTACTGATGACCAGTGACGAATCAAGAAGTGGCACTTTTCGTCCATGCATCGCAATACCGTACGGCGTAAATTTTCTCTGACTCTTTTGTTTATAATGCAATAACCAATGATGCAAAAAAGGCGTGCACAAGTACCACAGCGGATAGTAATATTGTCACAGTTGAGAGTTTTCCGATGCTGTTAGAACAGCTAATACCCACATTACTCCCATTAACGGAAGTGACACTACTGACAGCCACAGCAATGTACTAAATTTAAAGAAAATGAGGTAACGAACAAGAAACGAAGGGATTAAGGACGCAACTTACCGTAAATTTCCGAAGCCTAGTACGTGATCTTTTAGCGTGAAAGCGGCTTTACGGATACGAATAAAATCAGAAGATTTATAGTGACATTCCAGCAATTGGTCCTACCAACCACCACAAACGGACTCATATACAGACAACCAGCAGCTGAAAGATTAAGAAAAAGAAAAAATTGAAGTCATTTGACTCTTCTGCTGGTGATATTCAGTCTGCTGAGATACTTACAACATATTATTGCCGTATTCGTGTGCTCCCACAGAAAGTCCGACGAACAGCTGGTGCTCCATAGCCAACAGAGAAATAGAAGCCCATCGGTCCATGGTTTATGTCGCGCATTTCGGTAAGCATTCTGTACAAATGTACACAGTCAACCGTAGTCCATGAGAATGCCAACCATGCATAATGCAAGCAAATCGCAATCATTTTACATGGAAACTCATTTTCAACAAGATTTCGTCTCGATTGCATTCCCACGAAGAATAGAAGCTCAGCGAAAAAGACGCACAACACCAGATTCTGGTGAATTGTATTCGAATTCGTCTGCATTCCACGGAGCAGTGCCAGTGCAATTAATACGCATAGAAGAATTGGTAACGATACCATGAACGCTGAGTTGAAGTGATTTGAACAAGAAGTGACGGTTCGGAATGTCTTCTGGATCCACGACATCAACTAAGACAGCATGGGTTGAAATATGAGAACATGTACAGTTGACGATTGATTAATCAGATGGATCGCTGGCAAGTAGATCATAATCCGGAATTTGCGTCTGGCAACCGAGTCGTGTCCATGAATTTGAAAATCCGTTCCAACGCACACATTGTGGATTTGACCTCAGTCCGAATCTCGATTTCTCCAAGTTGATCCACATTTGTATTTGATTGGCTGCGATAGATGTGGTGATCCGAGTGATCGATAAACTTTCTTTACCGCGTCCATTGACTCAACTTCGATTTGCCGTTTAACCAATCTCTTGTCATTATACGTAGCTTCATTTTCAACCGTATCGTCCTTTTTCCGTGTTCCTCACTTTCGTCACCTCTTCGTCATTTCTTTATCGTTGTTGATGTGGACCTTAATTTCAGGACTATTTTCGAAATTCGAATGGATATCCATGTCGTGCACCGATATTTTGATGTCCTCCTTTACAGTATCCACGGGAAAACTGTTCGACGAATGATCCTCAGCTGGGAGCTCAGCCCGATTAATTTCCGTCATTTTGGATAGCTCGTTTCCGGCGATAACTGTCTTTTGATTGTTGAATGTGTCGCTCGTGCTCGGCAAAATTGCCAAAGACAAAACCGGTGAAGCAATTTGCAAATCAACCCCCAACGACGCGTAACTGTCTCATCGAAAGAGTTCAACATCAATCCGCCACATCTTTGTACTGAGAATAGCTCAATATTGCACGATATTCGCTCACTGAATTCGTAACTTCGTTGTTTTCTGGTGGCTGCTGCCAATATTTCCAATGGCACTAAGATTTTCGTGAAATGATCGAATTTCTTCCGGTCTTGAATGTAATTATTGTATTTGGGGAACGCAATCATCGGTTTCTGCTTCGCTGAGTGCTGAAGGAATGCACTTGTGTCCGGCAAAACAACACTTTCGGTCGTATATTGATTCGGTTTAGTGTGCTGTTTGCTTGTACAGCTCTGTTAATGTTGTGGCTCGTAGCCGAACAATGACTCGACGGTCACTATGTCTAAACCAAGCGCCATATTCTTGTGAACTATTTCGAATGGGTTTGTGTACGTGTGTGTGGATCTGCCCAATACAACCATGTATTTACTCTGAAAATTTAAATAAGAAAATTATTGAAAATGAAAACTTTCTGCCGACCGAATGAAATGACAATACCACGAATGCTTCGACGAGATCGTTGGGTCCTCGTTGGGTCAATTCTGTCAACCGTTTCCATTCCACAGCATATCTCTGATCAAGAATAACGCCAGCACTGTCAACAAGATTCTTAATGAAATAACGATCTTGGCTGTGTGAAAGATTCAGTCCGTTTTGCATCAGTTCATAACCGATAAGTTGGTGTAGAAGGCCTTCAGTGATCAGCAGATCCGCTCCATATAAACGATCGTGTACAAATTTTACTTCGTCAGACAGATAGTCCATGTCGAATTCATCTAACCAAACAGCATCGTTGTCTTTATTTGAACGGGGAAGTGTTGTTAGCGTTACGACCTTTTCTTCTTCCACTTCCTCCTTCACTTGAACTCTAATATTTCCAACCACATCGCACGCATTCTGCAGAGACGAGGCCATTTTCACAGATATAAATGAATTTCAATTCCAATTCACTCTCCTGACAATTGCTTCCTCAAATCAATGAACGGCTCCGAAGTACAATTAAACATATCTGGATGTCCCCGCCACGGTCACCATCACACACTCTTATTCCTTGCCGTGAGCTGGTGCTGGACAATTCACGATAGCGATTTGTCCGAGAGGTGTTCTTGGCCACCACACTCCCTTCGAATATGATCGAGGACATGCATCGTACACCACTTCGCACCCTTTCAATGTCACCTCGGCGTAAATATTCGAACAAGAGTCACACCGTCGTCCGATCACGCCTTCTCGACATTCACACTGTCCAGTTAGTAAATTACACTGGCCACCAAACGAGCCAATCGAATAGCAGTCACATGGTAAACAGGCTGTTTCATTTATCGGTTGGAAATGATTCTCTTTGCATAGAGCACTGACCCGTTGTCTTGTTACAGTTCAAGTTATATCCTTGCTTGGTGTTACATTTACACGGTCCACAAACTTTCTCGCCCCACCAACCTCCTGGGCACGGTTGATTGATCTTATTTTCACAATATTCGCCAGAGTTGGTGGTATCGTTGCACTCACATCTATACCCTTTGTCCAAATTCGGGTCAGCTCTGCATATACCATCTGCACAAGGCTTTACCGTGCAAACTGGTACACAATCTGCACCAACATAACCATTCGTACACTCACAGCTCGACTCATCCCAATAGTTAACGCAACTACTATGAATTGGACAATTCGGTGCAAACATCATTCAGAGCACAACCATCTACAACATTTTCACGATTGGTTCGATTTAACTGTGTCTGCGAGCCTCCGACTCGTACATCTTGGATACAGCCTTCGAAGTGCCTAAAATCTCCTAGGTTTCCGAAAGAATTGTCAGGACTTCCAATGATTATTTTGCCGACGTAAAGTCCTTGAATCTTTTGCGACATAGGAACTACAGCCGTTCTCTGTCCGTAGTCGATAGACATTGAAATTTCTGTTCCTAACCAACGGATCTCGATTCGATGCCATCTTCCATCGGCGATATTTGTTCGGCCAAAACATGACTTCGTTGTTGTAGATGTAATTCAGTATTCCGTTTTTCAATGTAATCATCGCTGAACTATTTTGACCGACCTGAACTTGCATTAGGAAGGAGTCTTTCTGTCTTGTTTTTATCGACAAACCAGTTAGCCAAGGCATTTGTATTGGCCGCAGCAATGGATTGAAGCTCAGGAAACCGTCTCCTAAAAATCTCCACGGAGGTGAAATCGACTCTTGACAAGCGTTACCTGGAAAATGTAAATGTTGAATGTTAGTGAAGGAAACGTTATTGACAATC